>NC_047022.1:10476461-10759630 GCF_902652985.1 Pecten maximus | reverse complement strand
ATAAATAGGTATGCGATCATCCAGGGGGGCGGGGCTACATTGAAATAGATTCTCAGCTCTGGTATATAAATAGGTATGTGGTCATTGGGTGGACTGCCTTAAAATAGATATGCATGCTGAGGTATAAATAGGTATGAGGTTATGATCTGTTTATAGTCGGTTGATCTGTTTATAGTCGGTTCCTAGAGGTTGTATATTTAGAACTTGACCATGATGTCATTCTTTTATTAGACTGTGTTGCTGTTTAAGTTTAGCATCTATTGTGTAGGGTAGTGGGGTTAAGTAAGTGATGTCACTGGTCAAGAATAGTTTGCTGGCCATATATAAAGGGCTGTTAACTTAGAGTAGGGGCTTTTTTTTGGACATCGAGTGGTTAGAGGAGTTTTCAGAGTGAGTCTGGAACAAGGAGTTAGTTTTAGAGAGTTTTTAGGGCTAGTGTTTGGAGTTGGTCTTATTAACAGAGAGACTTTGGATTTTATTATCTTAGTTTTAGATAGAAAGTATAGAAATGTGTAGAGTAGTTTAGTTTATAGTTTTGAGTCATAGTTTAGTGATATGTAATTAGGAACTTTACAGAACCTTTTATTGTGCAATTATTTTCTTCATCTTGGTTACTTCTAAAAGGAATTGGAGTGGATTTTATTTAGATACTGCTGGAATTTATTCAACTTCAGGCTTTCTTATTTACTTTGTGAATTATTTGTGAATTTATACGTTCTACTCCTGGAGTATATATTGGATTGGAATTTGATATATCTTGATTGGCAAATACTTTGAATGAAAAAGTCATATCTTAATAAAACTGAAGGAATTTTACATACCTGTGTATGTTTTGTTTTAAATTTCATCGATTAACGTAACGATGTGGTGTCAGAAGAAATAAAAGTGTTAGCGGGAAAAACCTAACAAATTTGGAGGCTGTAACGTGCACAGGGGGAACAACGGAGCGGTCACCCATCCAAGAGCTGACCACGCTCGACGTTGCTTAACTTCGGTACACAGACACGACACTCAACCGCACAGCCACAAAAGCTAGCTATTGGACTATGCAGCTGAAACGCCCATATCCATGAACCATCACATTACCCCCTTCGCCGACAAGCTTCGTCCCGAAGCTTCCATGGGTTCAACCTGGCATCCTCAGCAAACACAACTGTCCCTCTTGTTGTTATAGCGGTGCCGCCTCATGACCAGAACCCCTGGTCACCAACAAGTCTCCAGGAACATTGTGCTTCCCATGCTGTCCGAGGGCACCCTACAGGATACCAGGCCCGTTCGCTGCCACCAAATGTAATGTGCACAGGGGGAACAACGGAGCGGTCACCCATCCAAGAGCTGACCACGCTCGACGTTGCTTAACTTCGGTACACAGACACGACACTCAACCGCACAGCCACAAAAGCTAGCTATTGGACTATGCAGCTGAAATGCCCATATCCATGAACCATCACATTACCCCCTTCGCCGACAAGCTTCGTCCCGAAGCTTCCGTGGGTTCAACCTGGCATCCTCAGCAAACACAACTGTCCCTTTTGTTGTTATAGCGGTACCGCCTCATGACCAGACCCCCTGGTCACCAACAAGTCTCCAGGAACATTGTGCTCCCCATGCTGTCCGAGGGCACGCTACAGGATACCAGGCCCGTTCGCTGCCACCAAATGTAACGTGCACAGGGGGAACAACGGAGCGGTCACCCATCCAAGAGCTGACCACGCTCGACGTTGCTTAACTTCGGTACACAGACACGACACTCAACCGCACAGCCACAAAAGCTAGCTATTGGACTATGCAGCTGAAATGCCCATATCCATGAACCATCACATTTATACCACAGCCTGGGAAGCTATTTCAATGTAGCCCCGCCCCCCTGGATGATCGCATACCTATTTATAAACCAGTCCTCCAGACTGACCAGGCGGCAATGCATATACCAGTCCTGGAGACTGACCACGAGTCTATTTATAAACCACCCATACGGACCTAACCCAGCCTCTGATAATATATACACACCAGCCTCTGAGAATGACCACCAAGGTACAATATATCATCCCCAGAAGGGACTGACAACTATTCACATCTAACATACTTAAGACCTAATAATTACACTACAGGCTTAAACAACCTCGACTGGAGTTAACTCTATCAATTACTACTTTAAACCTTATCTCTGATCTTCACAGTCGCCAAGGCTAATTAGAGGCCACTTCCCTACTACCACTAAACTGACCATCTACAATTAACCACTTACTCACCTTAAAAATAAGAAACCAAGAAAAATCCAAATAAATGAAAATGAGAACCTCACACCTGTTAGTATTTTTATTTTACCCCAAAATAGGTGAACCTGGAAAAAAAATCCTCTAAATGATGGATAGGTGCATGTACAACAGTATATGTGATTGTATCAGTACCCTCACCAGTTTCAATTCAATCTGACAGCATGCAACTCAATAACACTGTCAAATGTGGACTTTAAACAAATATTGACGTCACTGCTATTAAATACATTTGTAGTGATGGTTGTAAACTCGCTTTTATTTAATAAATTAATTGAACAAATTTAAATAAGGCCAAAAAGTGTGATTTCTGTATATGAATTAAACAATTATTTCAATAACCCATCCCTATAGGGTACAACAGATCTAAAACAGGACACCCTGTGGTAAAACAAAACAAAAAACAAAAAAAAAACTAATATTTTGAAAAGTGCCTTAATCAAGTCTCTTTCATCCATTTAGGATGTTTGATTTCTTCATATCTGGAAGTTTAGAATTAAATTATATCAGCTTTAAAGGACTTGAATTGAAGATCCTTCTACCATGTGTAATATTTGATTCTACCATATATTTGGAATGGAATAGAACATTTTGAACTGTTATTCAGTCACTTCAGCTCATTTTTGGGCAAAACCGCTTTGGACCGAGGACATGTACTTATAACATATGATTTGAAGATCTGTTTATAGAGAACTTTTAAAAGAAATTCACTTAACAGTTAACATTGTGCGCCTTTAAAAATAAAATATGAATCAACTTTGGGATTACATCAGTATATAATGTTCTGTCAATTTTGTAATATCTGATTGAAAGATTAAATTTAGTCATTTATATCAAAGTTTTTTGAGTTGTCAAACTTTGAATTATCTTATATATATTTTATTACTATAAAAACAAAGATTTTGACTTGGACCAGTGAGATACTTTATTTTATAATCAGTGTTTTTGAGTTATCATAGTTCGAGTTAATTAATTTTGATTGTATGTACATGTATTCTCTTGTCTCCACTAACACAGATTGTGTAGCAAATTTAAGTTAAACCTACTAAGAGTCAACAGCATAGAAAATTACTCTCCTTTTGTAATTATGATTAAAATATAATTACAAAATAATTATAGAAATTCTACAATCTTCCAGGCTTTGGAAATTAACAGCAGTTGTTTACATGTACATGTGTTCATAAACATTGTAATAAATTTGGTTTAATTTGGTTTACTTCATTTCAAGGGTCATTCCTTCATTAGTTTAAATTCAAAGGTTAGGTCATCAAGATTTTTTTCCCAAATAGTAAATCTTTAATTTACATAAATCAAACAGTTTGACTCGCAGGGTAATTAACACAAGTTCTCCAAATTCTAAGGCCTAAAAATTCTTTATTCCTACCAAAATATCGCCTTTTTACTTGAAAGCCAGTCAGTATTTTTGCAGGATTCATCATTTTTCTGTACATTTTGGCATGGATTCATTTCCCTGTTCAAAAGTGGATTTCATCAGTAAAAAATGTACATGGTTCTGATATCTGAAAGAAGGAATGTCCCTCTTAATTAAGTCTCATTATATATTAATTAACTGCCAGGGTCATTTAAGAACATGCCAGGCATTGGAGAAGGGTTGGAACTTCGAACACCTAAGATTGTTTTCAATTTCCTTTTTATTAATTTCAGGCAATATTTTGTGAAATAAACAGTTACTTACTTAGCAATAGAAATCTGATCTATAATACCCTCAACAGTATAATATGACAATGATTTTATAAACATTGCAAAGAATTATTTTTCAGATAAATTTCATTTAAAATTTAATCATTATTTTTGGTACAACCTACATATGTGCCATGTTGATCTATGTTTATTTCTGCTGACTAATGTAGACTAACTACACATGTACTAAGCCTGCATTTCATAAATGATAAAAATCTAGGGTTATCACATGGGCTTTATATAACACTATAAAGTAGCCTAGTACATAGTAGGCCTATTACTCGGGACACATTTTAAATGGTTACTAGCTGTAGATAATATAACATTCTTCTAATTATAATAAACAACGCGAGTCGGACACATCGTATCATCTGTAACTAACAATACAAAAGCTGGGACGTAACCGATAGCACTTGTTTCCAATGCATATGCCTAGCCTAGTTGTCTTTCGGCATGTTATTGTTTACAATGTAAATCAAGTGCCTGTGACGTCGACGTAAGCCTAACGTTAACGCTGAGAAAATAAATCGACAAGGCAGCCTAAATATTTACGATAGAATCGATCATAACACAGTGTTATCGGCAAATGCCTACCTTTGATCAGATCAGACTGGAACCACATACAAAAATAATTACAGGGACCCTATACTGAGTTTAATTCCATCATACTCGCATGTCTTGTTGTGTACAATGTATCTAGGTCAGACGTGAATGGAGACGATGACATTCGGTAATTCCCGATCGGTTACGGACGACATGATAAAAATTAAAGCGAAAACATACCGCTGTTTTGTTATTTATTTTTCATCTGAGAACAAAAGACATATATCACTAATGTTAAAACACTATAGAGAGACTTTGGTGTTGATGTTGTTCAAGATTTTTACTACATCTGGTTTTGAGCCATTCCGGTACCGGTTTTTTGGACCATACGATTAGTCTCGCAGACTACCATACGATTTTCTTTGTTCGTATGTATGGGAAGGGAGGCAACTCTTGTTGGAGGTACCGTTTTCCAGTATTTAGAGAGCTTCGCTCGGGCGCCTTCGGCGCCCTAGAGCTGCGCTCTTATTAGGCTGTCCACATGTAAAAATATACCTCGTATATGCACACATACAATTTTGCTGTCTATTAATAAGCAAAATGATTGAAAATAAGTTATGACTGGTACAGTACATGTTAGTAGCACTGAGCCTTTTCACCGCTTCAATTGAAATATATTTTACAAGTGTTATTTATATGCTACATTATTACATTCTGCAGGGATTTACTGTAACTGTCAGATGAAAACACAAGTGTAAAAAAATGAAAGATTGTCAATAATGAACCATGTAAAATAGTAAATATCCTTTTGTGTGTCATCCCATTTCACACAAATGTGGTAGTCTATATGACATAAATTTTAATTATGCCTTTTTAAAATATAGTAAATTCTTCTAGTGTGAGGTCTGAAATGAAATAATGATGGTTTGCTTTATCAATCCTTATGTCATACCCAACTCAAAATCTTAAATTGAAATTTCAAATTTGGAATTTGAATACCTGGTAGATAGGCCTACCATTTTTTGAAATTTTGAAAAAAAAAATCTGTCTTTCTCTTTGTGTTTAGTAGACCAGTGTGTCAAAATCAACAAATAAGGAAATTTTACATTCGGCTATTAACATACCAAATATTAGTTAATGCACCTCTGCTAGAAGTAAATTATACCGGTATAACTTATTCTGTCTTATAATTATCTTACAGATGCTGTCTGTAGCAGACCATGGGTTTAATGCTGCCTCTTCTCTCCACTTATCACAGGAACACATCTCAAACAAGAGGCCAAGGGCCTCGTAGCTCTCTGGACGATGATTTGAAATCCAGCTTGTTTGTATATTCAATTTTTTTTTAAATTTAGCTATATATTCTTTGTATTTTCAACTTCTTCAATGAATTTTCCTGACTTTGAGTATAGATCGTTTTAAATGAAATTTTGTACCCTGATGGAGAATTGTTTCCTGTTTCATCTCATAATATTTTCACTGTTTTCCGATGTATGTGACTAGAGAAATCATATACATTTATAAGCCACCAAAGGTTACATGTCAAATTGGTCATCAATATATATAGTATCAATGCGACATGCTTTCAGCTTGCACATTATCACTACATAATACAAATCATCAATATATATGCATATGACTATAATCAATTAGAAACCTATACTCTCTCCAAATTTGATTTGAATTATCACAAGCTTTCTTATATTTACCATATTTACACAAGGTACACTTTATACCCAAAACACATTTGTCAACAGTTATCAGTGATTTAAAGCTGTACACTGGGTAACGGGACATATGTCATTACTAAATAATAGCTCTGGAGATAGGGCTTCATTCCCATGTAAACAATTGGAACTACTAGGAATACATAGTAATGTTTCATAAGGACGTATACGTATACCTCGCGAGACACTCTGGACACTGTAGCAGACGACATACTGTGTATAAAGTAGCACGCATAGCAGCAAATTTTTGCAGCGGCACAGGGATACGTGTGTTGCAGCACATTACTATATACACATTAAAGTGGGTTGATATAGGAACTTTGCCTCATAACTCCTCAGAATAACGTTCGGCATGTCCCTGTGACACCGAGTATGTTCAAAATGACACCGTAAATTGACGATCACTCGAAAATGAAAACATTTAACAACTCGAATTTCTTGTCAAATCTAGTTCGTGTCGACCCCAATCATATGTCTTGAAATCCATTCCGACATTCCCACTGTTTCTGATATCCTCTGTCCACAAAATTTTAATAATTCCACTTCCGGCAAAAACATGAGAATGACTGCGTAAGCTCTCCTGGACTCCGTCCAGAGAGCTAAAAACAGGCATGCACTTAAATCAAACAAATGGATAATTATATACAGGTAATACAAACATGCTACCTATGCTACTCATGGTTTTAAATCTTACATTTCACATTATCTCATATGCTCAATTGGATTTGTCTGAAGAAAGAGTTACTAAAATATGAACTATATATCTTTATATATCTTGTAACTTGTCAAATATGAGCAATAAAGTGTATATACAACCTTGTTAGAAATTGAAAGTTTAATGGTCACTTATTTGCCAAAATGAATATTCATAACTTATATAACATGATAATCTTAGTTTATATGCAAGTAATATTGCTTTTTTACCATATTGTTAAAATTCATCATTATTGTAAAGTTGATAAAGAAAAATAAATCTTTGATTGTGACTTTTAAGATGTTAAGGCTATTTCTTCAGATGTAAGAGAAGGATTTTCTCAAACCTCATTGACCTAAAGGTTCCCTTTTGTTCCTAGCTGTGTTCATATGTTTTTGAGTTTGATCTAGTGAAACAAAATTGCAGACAGTTGAAGTTTGGTATTGCTATTTCTAATTCACAGAAAGATTTTTGATTTCATATGTAGATTTCTCTTATTATCAAATAATTAGGTAGAGAAGATCATATAACCAATCAAGATATTTAATTTTTAAATGCCAATATCCTTCTAGGATTAAAAATATAGGAATAGGCCTACTCTGCAAAAACCCCAATAAGGTTGTCACTATGGTGTTCAAAAATAATATATTAATTTTTAACTGTATTTTCTTTTTATTTCAGATGCCAATTTCTGAAGAGTATGATGATAAGGAGGAAATAAGAATGAACAGTGGTCCAACAATGTGTATACTGCCTTTCAATGGGAATTGGATTACATTGAACATGTGGTTGCCATAGTAACTGATACTTAATTAAACAACTTCTTTCTTATTAAATATATGCTTATGTCATAATGATGGTGTTCTATCTGTTATAAATGGTAATAGTCAGTGTATATATGTAAACAACATACATTGATTTAAAAGCACCATGCTTAATTTGATAGTGTGATAATATTCAGTCAGTATTTTTCAAATGTTATAGAAAATGCACAAGCATGTACATGTCAAACATGATTAAAATTTGATTGAAATGAAATTAAAATCCAAAATATATCTTTAAAAAAAGGTAACTAGTAATAGGGCTAAGCTGTCTAAAATACAAGCACAACATTGGCCTGTTGTTGCGTTTAAGCACATCTGAACTATTCTTTTGTGTTTTATGTACCATTAACATATATGGTTACCATAGCAACAATCACCCTTAAGCACTTAAATACTGTCTATTGTATGACTTTTTTTTTAAAATCTGTACTCTAAATGGCAATCATAAAAATGATTTGCAAGGATGAAGAAAAATTCCAACAAAATTTTAACATGATATGTACTATAGGCCATGCAAACTAAATAACAATAGCGAAAAACTCTGCCAAATGTTAATGTAAAATTTCAAAATTTTGCAATTTTGAACGTCTGTAAAAATGATGTTTTATAAAATCCCACGGGTGTTTTGGTATTTTCTTATTGTTTGATATGTCCTCTTGTATGTATCAATAGTTTTTGTTTATTGATCTGGTTATGATGATAAGCTCATTTAAAAAGCTCCTTTTTTTTCATAAATGAACTTTGAAATTTTTGCATGTATTCCTAGGTAGTTTCCATGGCAACCAATATTGTTAATTTTTCAAAGTTAGATTTTTTGTTTAAAACTCTGTTGCACATTTACACAAAACAATAAAACAACTCATCATATCATTACCTAAAGGAATGAATTAGTGATATATATATAGGATCTAAAATAAACTGATTCTGTGACATGCCATGAATCACCCCCTGCATGATTCTTAGGTAGACTGGTACTTAAAATCCATAAAAACAAGCAATGAAGATTTGTTTTCGAACGGATGCTATCGAATTATGTATTTATTTATCTGTTTAGCAACATGCAAAGATGTCGGTTAATGTAACTCAAAACATATATCCTATGTTGTCTCAGGTTGACTATCATCGAAAATAAAACAGTGTACAGTGTGCATGTATGCCATCAATGTTCATTTTACATGTTTTCTTTAACGTTTTCGAATGCTAACTTATACATCTTTTGCTATATCTCATAGGGCCGCGGTGGCCGAGTGGTTAATGTGTCCCGACACTTTTAACACTAGCCCTCCACCTCTGGGTTGCGAGTTCGAAACCTACGTGGGACAGTTGCCAGGTACTGACCGTAGGCCGGTGGTTTTTCTCCGGGTACTCCGGCTTTCCTCCACCTTCAAAACCTGGCACGTCCTTAATGACCCTGGCTGTTAATAGAACGTTAAACAAAAACAAACCAAACAAACCAAAGCTATATCTCATTCATCAAATTACGTATGTTTGATATACATATATATATATATATATATATATGTATGTATAAGATGGCCTTTGTTATTATAACAGCCGGCCACTGCGCCGAGGCATTTAATAAAAGCAAAAGCAAATGCCAGCGATAATTATACACTGCTCAAATATAACTGATAATTGAATTATCTACAATTGCATTTATATGAGACAAAAAGTGGACATATCACCTCTTTTACATTTACATGCCAGTCGTTGTTGTATATATATTAATTAGATTTGTCCACTTAAGACGTGGCATGAATTGATATACGGTCCAGTGGGGAAAAGAATAATTGAATCTTTCAAACATTTGGGGATGAGACGAGGGCTCTCAACAAAGAGAAAGTTTAAATGAGGGCAAGTTTGTAGGCATGGAGCATAACCGCGGTTTGGCAATAAATCAAATAAGTCGATCAAGGTACAAATGTATATGATAGAAACATTGGTGTAATTAGTATATAGGTCTCTGGTGTAATTAAATATGCATCAATAAAAAATGATCACTACCATAAAAAACAGTTATCCATGCGGTACCAGGATTTTAATAAGTTCAAAAGTAAATGATGTAAACCATTCAATAAAAGTAATTTAGACATCCACTGAATCATTACATGGTTCTTAATAGACATCAACTGATATTCATTTCCACTTCAATATACGTCACCACAACAATTTCGTTCTATTTAAGTAAACTGCATTTTTACATTAACAATCAGCTGCCATTGCATCATGTATAGCTGTACGCTGTAAGTCCTAATCAACACATGCTCTTTGAACGTGCTCTTGTTCTCGATAGGGTGACGTCAATATGACCTGACCCGGAACTACGCGGTCACACACATGCATATGCTCGTCTGCTTGTTTACCTATTCGAGGAAAATTTAAAACGTAGTGAAAATGTTCAAAATCGATGAGTTGGTAACTGTTTGGTCAAATAAACAATCAATATCGTAAGGTGTAACGCGTTGTTGTTTACTCGGCAAGTCTCGTGTTTGGTAATATAACAATCTCCCTCCTCGGGTTAAAATCCCCATATCTCGCCCCAAAAGGGGTGAAAGATTCTATTAATCCTACATGATTATAGAAACTCGTCTTTGATCGATGATTTTGCTGTTTGCAGCATCATGGGTACGATCCTTCTGTCAGATTTCGAATATTATTCCACTACTTTAAACGACATCTTATTGGCTTCAAATTCCAAACAGGGAGTTATGATTGGACGAGTCTCTTGCACGAACGAAATGATACAGCGTTCTCCGACAGTACACCTCAACAAAAGTCGCAAAGTATGGTATCAAATTTTGTTTACTTTTGTATACTAAGTTTACAGGGGAGATGAATTCGACCAAGTTCCATCAGGGCAACACCAATGAACGGACTTAGTCGTAGAGATCCTAAAAGCATAAAATATGTGGTCAGGGAAACCACGTGTCATTTCCTCGTACAATACCAACCTGGGAGTAGTAGATATGAATGATAGTCTTCTTCATTCATGCGGAAAGCAGTTGAAAAGCCAAAAGGTATGGACAAAAAAACAGATGCATTTGTTTTCAGAATTCTTCTGAATTCCTATATACCTTAGGAGGAAAATGCAACACTGAAAGTAGAATATCACCTATAGGGAACAACCAACCAATTGAAAAAAAAAATAGATTTTTGAAACAACCCATGTGTATAGAAAGTTGAGCCAAACATAATATGTTTGGCAGCAACTGATTGGCCAGTATGTTATGAAGCGAGAAAATAGATAGGTAGGTAAACATTTAAGGTTTTTGAGATTTTTTTACTGCGAAATTCACCCATTTTCAAAATGGCTACCCTGGAGAAAATTTGAGCTGAAGGAGGACCCGACTTTTTTTTTTATTAGGTGTTATATCAGACCCTAAACTTTTGTTATAAACCATAATTGTCATACTGAATTCAAGAATTTGAATGAAATACTCCAAAACGTTAACAATAAAGTATATGTGAAAACAATAGGTTGGTTGGTCTCTGCAGTATATCTGAACCTTAATTGAAGCATTCGCTGGAACGAAGGAACCAGACAACTATTGCCGCCGAGCACTGAAGACCGTTTTAGTTCACTACAAAAGAAGGAGAAAAACTGCTGTATCTGTTAAACTAAAAGATTTTTTTTTTTGAAAAAACTAGAATTTTCAAATTTTTGGACTTAGAATATTTCTGCGTTAAGTTTTTGGTGCAAGTGTTGAAAGGTATTAATACATCACTTTATAATTGTACTAGGGTGCTGATAATTGGCAATAGAGTCCCTCTGGGGTTACACTATCCCCGGCCAGAGTTAAACTAAAAGATTTTGTTTTGAAAAAACTAGAATTTTCAAATTTTGGGACTTAGAATATTTCTGCATTAAGTTTTTGGTGCAAGCGTTAAAGGGTATTAATACATCACTTTATAATTGTACTAGGGTGCTGATAATTAGTAATAAGCTCCCTCTTGGGTTAAACTATCCCCTGCCGGAGTTAAACCAAAAGGTTTTTGGGGGAAATAACCAGAATTATCAAATTTTTGGACTTAGAATATTTCTGCGTTAAGTTTTTGGTGCAAGTGTTAAGAGGTTTTTATACATCACTAAATAATTGTACAAGGGTGCTGATATTTGGCAATAGAGTCCCTAGAGAGTAAGACAATCCCTTCCTGGAGTAAAACTTTTAAAAGAAATTGGATTTTTTCTTTTTAAATCTGTGTTTTTTTTGTTTTTAAATCTTTAGACTTTGTGTTAAGTTTATATTGTGAGTGTTGAAAGGCATATTAATACATGGTATTAGGTTCCCTGTGGGGGTTAAACTATCCCTTTCCTGAGTTAAACTGAAATATTGTTTTGAGGAAAAAACACATTTTTTAAAAAAAATTCGTGCAAATGTTGAAAGCTTTTTAACACATCACTTTATGATTGTACTAGGGTGCTGATATTTGGTGAAAGAGTCCCTATGGAGTTACACTAACCTTTCTTTGGGTGAAACTGAATATAAAACAATCTGAAAACGTCACAATAGACAATTTATACCGGTCCACATTTTTCAAGGGAGACAACTCTCATTAGGATATGTTGTCAAAAAATTGAAGAAATATGTCCAAAAGCAATTACATTTGTGTTTAATATCTTCATTTAATCTACAACAGCATAGGTTGTCTCCAAACTGTTTTTCAATAAATGATTTATATATATATATAAATTGGTATGGTTTTGAAAATTGCATGAATTCACAAAACATAATCTGATAAGTAAACAATATGAATATTATTAATGCAATTTGCGAAACCATTCCAATTAATATATTTTAATTATTTATTGACAAACATTTGCGAGACGAGCTATGCTGTTCTCCAACAGCTCTTGCTTTTTTTAGATATCTGTAATAATCTATGATAGAAAAAATGATACATGCACATATTTCACAATGTAGGCTAAGCCCTCTCAGATAAATATCCATATATAAATGAATAGTATAAAACACTTCAGATTTTAAGCATTTGCAGTTTATTGTAATTTGTAGATTATGAGGTGAACAACACTTTGTCGTATAATTAGCTACAGCATTATTAAGACAACATCAAATCTCAATCTTAATTATATTACGCAGAAAAAAGTACTAAAAAAGAAAGAAAGCAAATCAAATAAAAAAATCAAAAGATAAAATGAAATAAATCATCACGCTCACATGACGTTAAATGTTTTTTTCCCAAAAATCAAAACATGTATAGCTAAGATTTTGCATTACTGATATCAAAACGGTCAAATTTTACTAACACAGAGAGCGCATTATAACTTGTATTCCTTAAAATGATAGGCCAAGGCACTTTCTTAAAAAATTGGGGACGAACGACCTTTTCAGTTGGAGCATAAAACGATGGTAAACACATTGATTACAAACATACATACTCTACCATTACTCAAAATTGTTTATTATCAAATTATTTCACCATTAGTCGAGGCTGTTACTCAGTGGCCAAGAGAATTTTAACACCCGTAGGTAGAATCATTGTATAATATAATACCGAAATTAATTTATTGATTCATTTCTATTCCGGATCCTGGAACACAAGACTTTGATATGTTAAACAAAAAATCATTGTTTTGTCTGGAATTCAACAATAGATAGTATAAAACTTGACACATTGAGTTCCAATATGAAGAGTTTGGGCTGAAATGACTGAGCTTAAGAACTCCATTATAAGTTTTTAATCAAAATGGATCCGGAGACTTAATAGATCACAGGATCAAGAATTGCTTAATATCTAAGCATATCAAAATTATAGTTATGGAACCATATTAAAATCTACGACACTGATACTATTTTATGGAAAAATATTTTTTTTCAAGGATTAGAATAAAATATCTGATTGAAACTATTTTGTATCATATGAAGACATTTTAAAATCGCCCATTAAGGCAATAAATATTTTTAGACATCAAACCATTTATTCAAAAGAGGATACATGAATCAATAAAACCAACATAAAGATTATAAGATCCTTTCATATGTGTTTATGTAGGACAGGGATATTCTACCCGAGGGGTCACAAAACGTGTTGAAACCCGATGATCGCCGAAGGTTTAACCACATTTTGTGACCCTGCGGGTGAAATGTACCTATCCTACATGCACACATAATGAAAGCGTCTTTTTCTCTCATATCACTACCAAATTTCTGGAAAAAAGTGTCCCTCATGTATGAATCAGCGAATAGTGACTGTATACGAGTATTAGATCTCTCTTGTAACATAGGATTGTATGCGTTAAACCGGTTTTCTTGATTACATGACGAAAGTAGAGTTACTGTTAGCATTAATAAAGACGATCATATTCAAAGGTTAGAGTTACTGTTAGTTTTCCTGGTTACTCTACAGAAATATAGACTCACTACATTTAAAACAAATATTTTCTTATATGAACATTTAGAGTGTCATTTTTTACTGAATGTTCGTTAATATAATAACAAGAAAACGTCTGAAATGTGCAACATGTTCACACTAGGATAAGTTTAAAGTCTATTTTTTTTTCAACCTGACACCGACGATGACGACTAACAGATGTAAACACAAGCAAACGACATTGTAAGAGTTACCCCCCTTGAACGCAGGTGTTACTCTGCGCGCGTGAAATGCTATGTAAGATAGATTTATCTTACAAAGTTTTCTTACATGGGCAAACTCTTTCAAACAAGGCGTGATATAAGAGACTAAATGGAATCGAAAAAGATACAAACTATAAAATAAAACGACCATTCATCTGAAGCCATAGAAACATTAGAAACATCAAAGCTGAAGAAGGGATACAGGGGTATGATAATACTCCAAAACGAAACTACAAAATACAAATGCTTCAAGATTTCGATAGTTTTCAAACACTTATATCAGTGTGAATACTTCTTAACCTATTAACAAGAATATCTTCAAAATTTGTCAAGACATGATGATACATCTGTTTTAATGTAGAAGTAAAAAGGTAAAATGATTGTAAATTATGTAATTTTGAAGTAAAGTATATAATATACGTAATATGGGAATCAATCAATGGATATGTGGATTTCCCCAACAATTCATTACTGGTACTGATATTTTGTTCCCGTACGTCTAAAGTTAAAAACAAGAACAGTGTTTTTCAAATTATTTTTCGTACCTTTAAAATAAGAGTTATATCCGAAAAAAAATATTGCTAGCCGCACTGTTCTTCACATTATGCACTTGAGGATGGTTGTACATGTATATGTGTGAGATGTCGAGAAGCGCGAAAGTATGTTTCATTCAATATGATGTGTGCAGATGTAAATATATACATGTAGATGTCTAAAACTATATATTCCATACATTGGAAACGTTATTGTTTAAAAAAAAGCTGTTCAAATTAATTATCAGTACTCCGTGGCATTTAAATATAAGTTACAAGGGTATACATCAACAAAAATATTCCCCCTAAAACATGCAGCCTGCGTGAACATTGATCTGATTTTCACTGACAATAGAGTCATTTATTTTAGCGTAGAGGTATACGCTTCACACATAATTGTATTTAATTCAGTGGAAATAAAATCAGAATATACCATAGACTACAACATCTCAATACAAGTTATAGCAAAATATAGATATTTAAACATGATCGGTTATTACTAGATTTAATTGATTAGAAAACAAATGACAATCATGTAAACAATGTAATTTCGATGAATTCCAAAATGTTCATTAGATACAAATGAATAAGAAACGAACAAAAACTCCATAGACAATTATCCGACGTCTTGATCGCTTATACTTATGTATTTTGTCGTCATAATGTATCCATATCAACTAAAATATGCGACATTTAACGTAGACTTGCGAAGTAATAGCTCTTTTCCTGTTAATCGTGTTTCAGACCAGACGATTAATACTAGAACCATTTCTAAAAAGAGAATAAATTGATTATTACCGACACATTGTATCATTTATTTGCTAATATAATATAAATAATATTATTTTCTACCACAATACCCTGTGTTATTCAACTCTCAGACCACCAGTTAATCATTACAACTGTTGATTAACAATCTGTTTATACCACACGTAATCTAATGACGTCACATCACCGGGTGCCGGACGTCACCGGTACACTTTATTTGCATACGCGAAATTATACTTGTCCACATTTCCCTTTGATTCAAGCCGATATTATTGTGGTAGAAACAAGTCACACGACTCGAAATTGTTGGATATGGAATATATTTCACACTCGTAAGTTATTTTCTAAAAGTTGCAAAAAACACTCGCTAAAGCTCGTGTCTTTTGTAACTTTTAAAAAATAACTTACTCGTGTGAAATAAATTCCATATCCAACAACCACTCGTTGTGTAACCTCTATATATACATTTCCATTCGCTCTACATTTAATATAAAACCTCACTGGACCAAGAAGAAAATTATCCCCGCACAGCTTTCACATAGCTCACATTGGTGACATGTTATGAATGACACTTTTAGTGACGCAGAATTTGATTTTGAAATGTGATTACATTGTTACAGGTTGCATATCGGTTTTAAACGGATTTATGAACATTGACTTGTATTTTTTGTAACTCGCCTTTAATTTTCACATGATTGCAGACAACCAATCATAACGCTCTAACGCGTGTTATTCAATATTCAATTCTGTGAAAAGTATGGGACACAATGTTTCCTTAGAATGTAACTAGATGCTTTAATATCTTGACCCTGTGTAATAATACCAATGGGTGGTATATGTTATCGACACATGCTTTTATCGAGCCATTCCTCTAAAAATACATTCTATGGGTTACGGTAGCGACCCATTTAGAATATATTTTTCGACGATTTTTTTTTATTCTATTTCTTCCAAACGAAATGTGCTATTTAAATAGTTTCTGACCTAGACAAAGAAGTACATTTACTTCATTATTTCTTACAATATAAAGGATGGTAAAATTACTTACATCACATTTTGGACAATTCCACTGAAAAAAGACCATAAATATAACGTCACATGCATTTGATATCAAAACACCTTAACATGATTTATAGATCAATTAGAAATTACCGATGTCATCAAATTATGATTATCTGATCTGAGAAGAGTGTTGGCTGTTTTAATCAATAATTAAACTATTCGATGTGGTTAATAGGCTCTGTAAAAGTGGTAATCGGCAAATAATTGAAATAGTTGTAGCATCACCATTGATTGAGTACTGCATCCTATCATAATACATATGGTTTTATATGTGTTTTTATACATCTTTCCTTTTGCGTCATACAGTACACGCTATATAAATTTAGTCATTATAAACACGAGCGATTTATATTCAACATTTACAAGATCAACATTTTATACCAATGGATTGATGTTCGGGAAATCTAGTAAAACTACCATACATGTCGTTGTCATGGCAGCCGAACGCAGTCGCTATATACATTTAGTCATTATGAACAGGAGCGATGTATATTCGGTATTGTCATCTGGCTAAAACAAGTAAACTAGATTATACAGTAACAGAGATCTATACTCAGATATCGCTTTATTCAATGTAACACAGTATACGATGAATACCGAAACAATGTGACGGTTTAAAATGCAAGCATCTTTAGAAAGAAGTTTATAATACAAAGGTATGGACAGCTAATTGAAGGACACTGCGGGACTATAGCAAAGATATGGACATTATCGAATGAAGTGCCAGGACTATAATTAAAAATGTGCTGCAGGGTTTACAATATGTACATGTAGAATTGCGTTTTAATACCTATAGCTAATGAAGTTTTATGTTTAAAGTAAATTGTGAGATGCAGATATAAGCAATTAGATACTTTACTTAATGAATTGAAATGAATAGCTATTAGTCCTTGTGTATAGAAAGTTGAGCCAAGGATAAAATGTCTGGCAGCCACTGATTGGCCAGTATGTTATGAAGCGAGAAAATAGATATGTAGCCTAATAGGTAACTATCAATAAGAAATGTTGATATTAATTTCGTAAGTTCGATTGATTTTTTTCCCAAAAGTTCAGGTAATAACAATTAACAGGTAAACATTTAAGATTTTTGAGAATTTTTACTGCGAAATTCATCCATTTTCAAAATGGCTACCCTGGAGAAAATTTGAGCTGAAGGACCCAACCTTTTTTTGATTAGGTATTATATCAGACCCTAAACTTTTGTTATAAACCACAATTGTCATATCGAATTCGAGAATTTGAATGAAATACTCCAAAACGTTAACACTAAAGTCTATGGGAAAACAATTGGTTGGTTGGTCTCTATAGCAAGCTACCGCATATGACATTTTGTGCCATCCAGCGTCCCTGGAAACCAGATGATGGGACCGACTAGCACATTTTCGGATGGGATTCTCATCTTGGAGGAGTTGTAACATAATTTAGAGAGGAAGTTAGATTCAGGGGGGATTTATAATGAAAATATGACCCATGTAGAGCCACATGGAGGACCATAGACCAGGGAAGATACGGACATACATTTTGTATTTCAATGGTAGCGGTATATAGCGCGATTCGGGGTCCGGTGGTATGTCTGGTTGTACTGCTGGCACTACCCCGGTTCAATGTATGGGTGTGTGTCTGGTTGTTCTGTTGTCACTACCCCGATTCGGTATTCGGTGATGTGTTTGGTTGTTCTGTTGTCACTACCCCAGTTCAGTGTTTGGTGATATATCTGGTTGTTTTGTTGTCACTAGTCCACTTCCGTGTCCTGTGTCTGTGTTTCGACTCTTTTATCTAAGTTATGGCTCTAATCCTGTTTTTTTTTCTCGCCCGGCCCTTTGTTCCTTCATTTTTTACAAAAAGTCCAGAAATTAGGGGGTGGAGGAGAAAACATTGAGTTATCTCCCCCTGATATTTATTGTATATCTTATTTGTTTATATTTCTGAGTAGCACGATATCTATACTCGGCTATTAACCAATTGCCATCACTTTAAATTCAAAGCTTATCAAGATATTAAAATTAACATTTTATAATTAATTCAATTTTAATGCCGTTTTCTCTTAAGAATTTCATCTCCGGTACCGATAGAAAAAAATGCCTACCAGCCTTAGACTTGCAGTCAGGCACTGCATATTTTGATAGCATATCCTATGGTTCTATCCTGTTCCAGAAAAGTTATATTTGAAAAATATGAAAGATGCTATAGGGAACAACCAACCAATTGAAAAAAAAAAGATTTTTGAAACAGCCCCTGTGTATAGAAAGTTGAGCCAAGGATAAAATGTCTGGCAGCCACTAATTGGCCAGTATGTTATGAAGCGAGAAAATAGATATGTAGCCTGATAGGTTTAGGTAATAACAATTAACAGGTAAACATTTCAGATTTTTGAGAATTTTTACTGCGAAATTCATCCATTTTCAAAATCGCTACCCTGGAGAAAATTTGAGCTGAAGGACCCAACTGTTTTTTTGATTAGGTATTATATCAGACCCTAAACTTTTGTTATAAACAACAATTTTTTTCATATTGAATTCAAGAATTTGAATGAAATGCTCCAAAACGTTAACACTAAAGTCTATAGGAAAACAATTGTTTGTTTGGTCTCCTCATATGTTAGTCCATTACTTTAAAAATAGATTGTATAAACAAAACATATTAATGCAAGTACTTTATTTTTTAATGTGGATTTTCTAATTAAGATTCATTTTTCACGGAGTAAATCACTGCTCAAGTCTTACTTCTCTTGGCAGTCTGAACGTGTACCTTAATGTTATGGTTATGTATTGTTAGATAAATTTGCAATATAAAGAATACACACATTGGCGCAAATACCATTCGTAATCGACAGTTATTAATCTAGCATCGACGTCACAGGTAGTTAATATCGTCAATGTTTGTATATATAAACAAGTGAGGAAGGTATATCATGAGATGAAATATCGCCTTGTAATACGGGAAAAAAATCAATGGACTTTATTATTTGGCATTTTCGCTGTATGTCATACCGACGAGATTGGTTGTTGGATCAAATTTTATACAAACTACATAAATTCAAAGCAGTTTTTCCTCCTAGTCAGTCCGGTTCTAATTCGTTATTTGTTCTTGATTTGTTTATGTAGGGAAACGTGTTGATACTTTATACGCGATGCTACTAGTGTTCATTTGTATTGCCAATCCAAATGGGTAATAATAATCAAAGTTACTTCATTTGTATAAGATAAAATGCTCCACGTACAACGAATGTTGAATGTGATTTTATCCATTGTATGATTTACTGAAGAGGTTACTGTCCTCAAAATAAACATATAGCTATTCGAACTCAAGTGTAGGTTTATTACTATGTCAATTGTAATACATCAGAAAAAAACTAGTATGACAAAGGTTGAATAAATCTATTGTAATCCAGAGCACTGATAAGTCATAACATAAAATGATGTTTCCTGAATTATTTTCATTTTTTTTTCTAAATTATCCTGAAATATTTTTAACAAAGGACAAATTTACTCATATACTCGTTAGAAGAATAAACGGTAACTGGGTGTTGATCCTACGTATGCATGTTGTTATTCGGGCTATTAGTAACAGATCGAGTGATTCATTTGTTCACATGATGCGATCGATAGGAACATATCTTTTAGATTATAATAGAATGTCCCGCTGCACGAATTTTTTGCTGGCTTTATTACATGTATCATGTTTCTTGTTTTTCTGGTGATATGGTGATATCTTTACAGTGAAATACGGTGTCATTTTTTTCGCACATTTCACAATATCACTGAGGGTATAGAAAAGTATGTTTGTGGCTTTGACGTCTTTGATAAAGGTATTGATATTGAAAAGTATAGTTGAAATATTTATAATGAATTAGATACATACGATGCTATAATTGATATTTGTTCTGTTCAAGATTATATACAGAATAATAGGTATTTTATCCGAAAGGATGTGAACCAATAAATAGTAACCCTACATAATAGTCTATATCTACAGTATATTTTTTATGTACAACCATTTAATGCATCACAAATAAGTGAACATCCATAAGTATAAATATCGCAAATATTAATGATCGCGATGGTAATGTAGCATGTAGTATACAATTCTGAAATAGTTTAAACTTGAAACTTGCCACGGTGTGAAACAGAAAAAAAATAATATATCCATGTTGAAAGCGAAATATAACATGGAAAAAAACCAAAACATTACAACGATTGAGTTGGGAATCGAAAAAGCATATCTAAAGGAAGCATTACGATAAAAACATAATATTGTGACCTTTTAACTTAAGGTAATCGTTTTGAAAGACCGTAAACCGTTGATTGGATACGGTTAATCTAAATATATTTGTATTAAGTATATGAAGTATTAGCATGGACATATCACAACAGATGCATACATACTTGACACGCACAAGAAGTATTAGTATCTTTCCATCACATATACGCTATAAGCAAATGCGGGCCTTTATCTTAAACGCAAAAGTAATCGAGTTATTTGTGGTTTATGTTCACTTTACTTGTAATAGTAGAAAATATCATCAATATCAATATTAAATTATATTTGATTTGATTTCAGTTTTGATATTTATGTGCATATAAAGCCCACGAAATTACACTGTGTGTGTTGTGTTGTGTGCATGTGAATTTGATAAAACGGGGTAACGACGCAATATTGAGACATTCAGTAAACGTGCATAATTGCGTAAGGAGGGTCTGGTTGCATTTGTGGCTTTCGCCGTCAGTTATGTAAGTCTTTAAGTAACATTTTTAAATTAATAATTGTCAACACGCGCTTATTAAACGCATGTAAGTAGAACGAACGATGAAGGAAAACTAGTAGATGTGTTCTAATTCTTAGTCTAATTTCATAAACCTGACAAATGGTTGAACACAGGCAGACGACTTTATTAGTATTTTCGCTTTGAACGCAGATTACTCCTCGCGCGTTGATTTTTCCCATAGCTATCTTACATGGGGAAACTCTGTCCGACATTCACCTGGTCTAGTAGTTAGATCACCGTTTCAAATGAAATAGAGAGGAATAAACTGACATGACAAAGATTGAAGAAAGTAAGTCTTAATCTGGACAATGTATGAGGCATGAGTGTAAAACAATAAGAAACTGATTGTGGAAGATAACTAGTCTAAATATGTATACATACTAATTAAGTATGATATCAGTTTTTATCTTACAAAAGAGGATGTATCCCGGTGGATGTTTTGAATCATGACTCATCAAATAAAGGTAAATTTTAACCAGGTATTGATACTAACGCCAACGATACTTTGTACACCGGCGGTACATATTTCGTGATTATTTAGTCGGTTTGAACACATTTTTGACCTGATTATATGAGCCGTTTTTACCACATTGGATTCTTTCAGGGCAAAACATTCAATATATGAGCATATAAAAGTAAACGTAAATGTGCCGGGGATTGACAGGTTGGAGTGATAATATTACCTTATCCAAATCTTACTAGGTGCTGGACCTTCCGCTAATAATCATTATAAAACAGCTTGATATACATGGAAAGGTAAAGATGTATCAACCAAATGTTGAGTTATCCTCTAAATTATTACAACATTTTCTTTTTTCCTTTTCTTTATTATGTCCTATTTTTATATAGTCTGCACGGAAAATATAATATTACAGTGTAAGATATTGGCGACAACAATGAAACGAAGAAGTTTGCTACATCAGTCGCATTGATATATAGTCGTTTCCCATATATGCTGCCAACAGATATAATCCCTTATCCTTAAAGCTTAGGTAGACCAGCATATGTAACCAAGTCATTATATGTAGTTCATGTTTATAATTTAACTTAAATATTTAATGTTATGGATTCAGAGGATGTATTGTTGAGCTCGAACAATTTTAATGTCGTGTATAATATCAGCAACAACCCTGGCTTTATTATCCAAGTAGCAATGTTTAGATTCCCGCTTAGTAAAGTAACGCTCAATGGACTATCCTAGATATATACAATATCGACAGGCATTAGTGAATCATCAATTAGATGTTTAAAATGTTTAACATTGAAACCGTTAACTTTCGATTTTAGAATGACACATACTTCGATGTCTATTGTTTTTGCTGTCATTTAAATCACAACATGAAAAGGTGTATTTGATTTCGCATGATGTAATGAATTAAAACAAAATAGAATGAACATATTCGTTATAAATATAAATATTCAAAATTTAATTATGGGATAGAATATGATATTCCTATTTGGAACAAATTCCCGGATAAGTACAAAAGTTATATCAAGTATAAATATTTCAAAGACCACGGATATTGCATATTATGGTTAGCAATGAATACAGAATTATTCTTAACTACATTGAGTGTTTGATGCAAATAATCATCTCCTACATAAGTTCGTATGAGGCGATGACCGACGTTGTCCATTAATACATCGATACATAAAACCAACGAGGTAGTGATTAATATCTGATTTAGAAAATATAATAAAGTTTGTACCAGCAAGTTATTTCACGTGTCTTTTTTCTATGTACATGTATTTGCTATTTGTTTGTGTACAGGTTTTATTTTGTTTTCGAAAATTTTATATTAACTTGCCTTTCCTCAACCATTTAGTGTGCGGGCGTGCATTAACACAACAACACGAGTGGTAAGACCTTACACAGTACGGTGGCGCTAAACGAATTTCGGCATTGAGTATCAATATGTACCTAATCAATAATAAAATTCAATCTATAAAATAATAGGTGTTCGTTTATTCTAAACCTTTCAGGCTTTTCTCTAAAGACATCGTGTCTGTCAGGTTGTGTTTCAATAAATTAGTGTTCTTTTTATTTATCATAAACAATCATTGCAACAAGAAACAAAAGTTTCTTATAAAATTGATGTTTCGAGTTAAATACTGACATTAATATGAGTTTATAATACATATTGACGAGTAAGTTTAACGTATCACAAGATTGTAAACAAATCGTTATTTATTTTTCTTTATTTTACACCTTCATCAAGTGTTATCTTCATATAAATGTCTTTAAAACTGCAGAAAATAAAGTAATGATAAGCTGAGCATGATGATGTGTAATGAACCTTATATGGTTTTAAATATTTCCCTAATCAGACTATAGGACTCTTTTATATGCGTGTCTATAGGATAGGGATATTCAACCGGAGAGTCACAAATGTGGTGAAATCCGAGGCTTGCGGAGGGTTTCGCCACATATTTGATACCGAGGTGGACTATCTCTGTTTAACATTTAATCTTATCACAACCAAATTTCACACAAATGTATCTTAACCATTATTTTTTCACTGTTTAAAGTTTATATAATTCAGGTTTAGCTAAGCACTAATATAGCTACATATTACAGACCACCAATATCCAATCCAGCCAAGAGTATTACAATAACGTCGGTTGCGAGAATGCAGAGATATGCTGTTCTTAACGGGTTACATTGATAAATTTAAATGAAAGAATAGTTATCAGCACCGATATCCCTACAACTTGTCGCGACTGATATTAAAAACCAGTTATAACGTAATGTCATAGGTGCCACGTCTACGGGCTGATTATTTTTTGGTGATGTATCATTAAATACACTCCTCTAGTTAACAAACCTAGATATTTGATTACTACCAACTAAAGTTGACGTTTACCTGAAAAATAGTTCTATTTGTTATTGACGCACTCAACTACAGTATTCCTTACATATTTCGTGTATTTAACCATCTTAAAGAGGACACGACCCCTAAGTCAAATAAATACAGAAAATTTAACAATGCCTTCAATGTGGCTTACATTTTGATATATTTTCACGAGTGCGTAGCACGAGTGAAAATATTATAATATTTGCCGAACGAGTAAAATATATTTTGTATTATTGAAGATACTGTTATATATTCTCTTTATTACAGTTTGTAACAAAATATACCGAAGTGGCTCGATCTCCAAAATTCGTCGCGGTCCTCTGTAAACGGATCACAAGTACACACAAAATCGTGAAATAAGGAAAAGATATATTGTTCACTAACAGAAAATGTAACTTTTATAGAATTAATAATTCTCGATATTTCACAGATAAAAATGTGATTAAATAGTGTATCAAGCTTTCGATGCATCTGTTGGGGTTGAGAAATTTGATTGATACTTCTCAACTCTGTCTAGTTTAATTTTGCTGATAGCAGAAAAATCGTATCCTAATCTTACCAGGTGTTTGACCTTACGCTCATTTCCATTATATAACAGATTGGTATCTGTATTAAGGTAAAAAATATATAAATCAATGTTATACATATGTCAGAATTAACTTCCACACATCGATTCTTTCTGTGACAATTGAGATTACCATACCTATTTTGATTTGGATGTCCTATTTTCCAATAATTTGCTTGAAAAAACTTAATGTCACATCAAATCTCATTATGATAATTACAGCAGCTTAGTTAATATTGACTCTTATGCCATAAAATAAAGAAAGTTAATTGATAGCACATAACATACTAGACAAGTAAAACTAGTATTATGTATAAAGAGTTACCCTCATACACTGTAACCAAATGTGGGCCTTTATCCTAAAAGCAAAAAATGATCGAGTTATTATGTAGTTTATGTTCCATGTAACAGTATTGAATTATATTGAATTGGATTAAAGTTTGAATATTCTATGTGTTTATAAAGCCTGCAAAATTCATTGTGTGTGTTGTATTTCGTGTATGTGGATTTGATAAAACGAGATAATGATACAATACTGAGTTTTCAGCGAAAAGTGCATATTTGCGTCAGAAGGGTCTAATTGCATTGTTGGATATGCCGTCAGTTGTTTTAAGTCTTTAAGTAACACTTATGTTCTTTTCAAAGGAAATTTATAATTGTTAACACGCGCTTATTTATGCTGATAAGAACATTATACAGGGAAAGAAGAAGGAAAATGAGTAGAGGGATACTTTCCTGACATAAATGCAACCGGATACTCACCATATAAGGCTGAAACAGAAAAAAATCAACAGTAAATACAATTTCATCAACAGACAAAGGATTTTTTAAACACAAGAAAACAATTAATTAATTAGAAAACAAACATTTTAACAACCAAGTACAAAAAAGTATAAAAGGAAATCAATCCTTGGTGAAATGAATTCTATTAATTCTACTGACACTATTAGTAATGGGAAAAAATGTTTGCTGATGCAATTTCATAAAAAAAAATATAACGATTTTTTTCTTCAGATTTTACACAATAAGCAATTACTGCGATGCCTGTCGAAAGGGACCACAGAACCAAATATCAAATAAATTTAGGGTTTGGGCAGAATATTTGATAAGAAGGTGAATGAACTTGGATCCAGGTGACAGACGTTTCGAAAGTTTAATATATAAAATAAATGAAGATGTAAAATATTTTGATAAAAAATCGCAATCAGTCGCTGGACCCATATATATAATTATTATATAAGATTAAAACGAAAAAAAATAAAAATATATATATATAATTATTATGTAAAATAAAAAAAAACAAACAACAAAAAACAAAAGAAAAAAACAAAAAACAAATAAACTCAAATTGGTAGAATTTTCTAATGTTTTATTTACAGGTGTGTGAGTCAACACTCTTCAAATTAAGGGTTTAGTGAACCACTTTTGAAAACTCCATTTGAAAAGGACAGTGGTAAACATTAACATCATGGAAATATAACAGAATTAATCTCAACAACACTTATTCATTGTTGCAAATAATTATATCAACATGCATAGATATACAATAAAACAGTTACATGGTCGGAGAGTGTTCAACATGATATTTTAAGCTTATACATCTCATTAGTTTAACAAAATAATATTTAACTATTAACCTTTTCTGCCCTTTTTCTAAAAGCTAGATGGATAAATTTACCAGTTTTATTTAGTTCTTTTACATTATTCACACTTAATAATTTGACTAATTTGAAAACACTTGGCTTTCTGTAATAATAATTTTTAATATATTGTTGACGAAGATCAGAGTAAAATGGACATTGTAGTAAAAAATGATACTCGTCTTCAATTTCCTCTAAATTACAACAATCGCACAATCTGTTAGCCCTAGGAACATTATGCTTTCTGCCATACTCTATATTTGAATTATGTGATGAAAGTCTTAGTGTCACTCATACATTGTATATAACAGATACAGGTCATGAATGTACAAATGTATAAGTCCCGCTGCAATTGGTGTATGGAATGTTTGATAAGTATTTACTTAACTCAAACATGAAAATTATATTAATCTATGTTGATTTACATATTGACCTCTAATACTCTATACATACTTCCATTATAACATCAAAGACATAAAGTAATAGTACCAGTTTGAAATATTTTTTTCTTCAAATATTCTTGTTTTTATATTAATGACTTATAACTGCTTTAATATTATAATACTGTAATAGGAATGGACAATCATATAATTTCAAAAGTGTCAGATATCGACCGTCACAAGTCTGTACCTATATTCTATATGACCTTGGTACAGGTCAGCCTGAGTTTCCTCTAGCCCTGACACCATACCAGACATGGTGCCAAAGCCAAAGGAAACTCGGGCTAGGTAAAGGTAAGGTGTGATGACCAGTTTCCATCTAACAATTAATGGGGTCTTTATCTAGTTAGATGACTGTGTGTATACACCTGTCCAGATCTTCACACCTTATGAGGTAAACTTGGAAGCAGGGGTCATTATAGGGGTCCGTGTAAGTCTGTCTTTTCTCCATACCCCTGTAATCACGCTTGATATACAGGTAAATATTAACCTAGAAGTTGGGGGGGGGGGGGGGGGGGGGGGGATGTATCAGATATAACTGTTAAACGAACTCCATGTATGACCTGGATTTAATGAGACAGGCATAACAAAAAAAAGTTGCATGGTTAACCAAATAGAGATGTAAGTCTGATGTTGAACTGTAAATCAAAATTAGACATTAGATCCGAAATATGCTATCAGGGTGATACAAAAAACTTTCTTTTTTGTTGTATGTTAAGATAAATATAAACTGTTGGAAGAAAAGTATTTGAAATATATTAGAAACAGTGCTTAGTACTTCGAGTACAAGTTATGTCCAGTACACAATTAAACTCTACATTTTGAGAGACCACAAACAACTTGCCAAATACATTTTTGTTTATTGCCAATTTTCTACTAATTGACGTGGTTTGTTAAAACTCTTCAAATCAAAGAAATGCTATCATACATTTTTCAACGAAGTGCCAGATCTATTCATTTTATATAGGGTTAACTAATAGAAAAAAAATCAATTATATTAGATGCTGTTAGTTAACCAACGAAAAATGAACCAACAAAATAAAATGATATATACAAGGATAAAACAGTAACACATATCTTATTGTTACATGTTTAAGGAGTCAAAATGTATAAGAATATACATCTATCTATAAACATTATGTATATATGTGCTTGGTTACAGGTACATGTATCATGATACGTACCCAGGTAGGATTGGATAGGACTGATAGGACTCCAGGTAAACTCGGAGTGCACTCCAAGTTTAGCTGGAGTCCAAACGGAGTGCACTCGGAGTGCACTTTGTGTAACCTTTAGTCTACACTCAACTGTATGTTCCCATTTTACATTAAATTGCACTACATTTACGATATTGAAGCTGTTATCCAAGCTGTATTTATCCAATATATTGATAAACAATGCAAAAATGACACTGTTTTGCTTGTCACCTTACGGCAACGTTTGCAAACGGTAAAATTATATACGGTAAGACCATAAGTAGAGGAAGTAAACGCTACAATCAAACAAGTATTAATCAGTTTAAATCTTAATGAATACGAATGTATTCAGTTACATTAATAAATAGGGTTTAGTTACATTTCAAATGATCTCGTGACACTTCGGAATAATTTAACATAAAATGATGATTGTATCATTATTTCATATTTTTTTAAATAGCATTAACCAATGTAGTGATTAGATTTACAATACGTTAATGATAGTCAAATAGCAGGATATTGAACTTCTACTCAAATTTGTTTTAATGTTGTGATCAATAGTTTTATATCGGACACGATAGTAAGTGAGGAATTTCTTCAGTAATCGCAATATGCAAGTCATGTATATATAGGGATTCATTAGATTTTGTGTGATGCTACATATTAATTATTGTAATAACAATAAAAGTCACTGAGATCATCTATTGATAATCGTACCTTGTTTTGCTGGTTTCAATGACCACGATTTATCATCATCACATTTTTACTCCCTTATTGTCAAACACTTAATACATCTTCTACTGATTAATACTGTTTGCATAATAACAGAAATGTATAGTTACAAATTATGAAGTACTGGGACTGTTTTTCCAAATTTTAATAACCTAATCATAACCAATGGAAAGTTGATTGAGTGTTATGCATATATATCTATAACTGATTGATATGATCCTAGCAAATGAAATCGTAAAGTTACACTAAATGGAGTGCCAGTACAGTATATCCATAACTGAATTATTTAACAATAGCTAATTGAAATGTATAGCTACAGTTTATGAAGTACTGGGGCTTTTTATCAATAACTGAGTTATAAAGCCGTAGCTTGTTGATTCATCAGGTTTTTTTTTTCTTTTATTGAGTAAGTCTGTAGGTAATAATGTCGGTTCGATTATGTGTGATCCGGTATAAAATATTGCCCATAATTTACTGTGTACTCGCCTGATCTAAATAGTAATACAAGTCAAGAATCGTGGCGTGTTGTTGTTTCTCTGTACTCCAGTTCAATACTTAACATCGTAACTGATTTACCTTATCGCTAGAGCACCTTCCGACTTAAATGCATAACTGAAATCGTTCTACATGATATATCCGTCTGTAATTTGTTTACCAATGTCTTTCGTTTATCTGGCGCCTTTCGATACAGAAAACACTGAACAATTCAAATATCTGAACACATGCTGAGATTTTCAAAGAATGCAATCTCGTATCTAACATCAAACTTGATAGAATACATCTTTTTTAGACAGGGACTTAACTCATTGATTTACATTTTGCTGAGCACCTGAATACTCTCTTCCGAGAGAAAATAGGGACTTTCTATTTCAATAGATTTGAGATTCCCAATTGAAACAAAATGAACTAGCGGTTATAGTCTGTAAACACCTGTAACGATATTCAGTGTTAACTCGGAAATAAAGGCATTATTTTTATTATATGCGTAGTTTGCACTGATTTTTAGGAAATTACAATGATATTTGTACTCCGCTTTCATATAATCAAACCATGGATTTAGTTAAATATCAAGTAATCATAACTAAATCATTGCTTTCTACTTGAGCACATCTGCACGGTACATGTATATCAAGACACTAGTTATGGTATTTCATGGCCGTAACATTACTATCATAATTATCATAATTATTTTATTCAATCTTTTAGCCAAAGGATATTTATAGGTGATTGAAACACTGACAGTGTATTACATATATCAATACAAAAGGGACTGTAAACGGAATCAGTAATGACTTATTGGCATAGTTACCACATGTACGAGCTGCTAATTAATCGTTAAAGACAACTGGGAAGTGATACGTCATTTATGATCTAGTTAATTTTAATGAGTGGTACACTATTCCTGATTATGCAATCATTGGGAGTATATCACTTCTCTGTTTTTATTTGTTATGACCACAATCATCTACGGTATACATTATATATTCCTTGCATTTAAGCGTCCTTATGTTTGAACAGGGCAGTACGTGAACATATTTTCTAAATAATATCTATGTCCACAAGTTTGCGAAGATTATTTTATTCAATTGTTATCTTTTATTGTTTTGTGGACAATATCAGAGCAAAAGTTATACCTGAACCACATAAGTAATGTGAGGAGCTCTTTGTTCCAAATTGTTCCATTGATAAGGCGATACTATGATTGTAAAATAACAATATTTTTTATTTTATAACACCGACAAAAGATCACAATATTAAATAAGTATTAAACAACTGAGCATGAATTATATCAATATATCTTTGAAAAGAAGGAATTTATATTGTCACTACAATATATCCTTTAAAACATTTGCTATCCCTGTTGAAAATATTTGAAAAAACAAATAATCTCTAACCATCTAATAATCTTTAAATGAACCCATGATAAGTTGAAAAGAAAATAATAGTATCATCAGTAAAACAATATGGTCGTTAACAGGCGTCTGTAGAATTGGTACTAATGGTGTCAGTTGTGATTTACAGCGATTCCGTATATCATTTAGCAAAATAATTAACGGTAAATACTTTGGATCCCTTTGATATCCAACACGGCTCTCTGACCATTAAGCAAAACTTTACTGTGGTTGACCAATCGGTTTACCTTACAAGTTTATTTACAAGCGTTTCATTGGCGCATAAAATTAGTGGGGTTTTTTCTTTTCTTTTTTCGAGTATACGAGTATGTCCCTGGTTTTTCAAAATTTTAACTTCATTTCGATGTATTTGCTGCTCGGATTAAATAATTAACTACATATCTTTAATCCCAGATTGAGTGAATATACCTCAGGGAAACTTGTTTCAGGTGTTCTTCAACATATTTTACTTTCTTCAAACGTCTTTCATATTTAACAGTGTAATTGTTACTGTAAGTTAAGGTTCAAGATGTCAATAACGACGATCGAAATGAGCTAAATAAATCCAAGATTGTTTAAATCATGCTGAATGCTAAAACACTATTTATTATCGAAACGGAATATGAGGCGGGTATAGTCAGCGACATTTCAATATTCCTGGCACCATTTGCAATGCACGTGTTCCTTCGATGTAGTTGTTGTGCCGGATGTATCGCTGTAATTTGATAGCGACCAACCCCTGAAGTTTTAAGAAAAGCATGCCTGATTTCAACTGAACGTTCGTTTCAATTGTGGAAGATGCCTACATATGGTGTCATATATGTATCAGGTAACTGCACAAAAATAAATGAAAAATGATCCGATCGAAATTTTGATGGATCCATCTTAGCCTCACCTAGTGGTAAATTATTATACAAGCGTCTGTATTCAAACGTGTGATGTACACAGATTGTTCAATAAATCGGTTTGCCTGTTGAGCGTGGCCGAGCTGTATGGGACATCAAAGGGATCCAGTTGATCTACATTAATTATTTTGCTAAAACTTTTGCGGTATCGCTGTATATGTGATGTAGTCGGAAATAGCGAGAGAGAGAGCATCTAGATGATAACGTAACTGCAGGTTTTTGTTTCAAAATTTGACGTGAGTGTTTGGTGTTGTATGTCCACCCGAGGACAATTTTTGTTTATGCTTATATTTCCAACACACTTCTTTTAAACCTGATAGCATTCATCAATTTGAGGCGTTTCAGAATTAGATGTTAGTTTAGAGCTCGTCATGGGACTTGAAATTCTGCTCTCTTTATCGAACTGTTTCAAAAAGACAATTATAATTTATATACATTGACTATTATATGCATACCGCCTTTGTATGTGATGAACGTGCATTGTTCTACCTTGCCTATTTTTTTAAATGAAAATCTGCGTTGCGAGATGCAAAAGTTTCAGCTTCAAAAACAAAGGAAATAATAATCAATGCCGTCCTTTAGCCAACGAGATATATTACATAGAGTGATGAGTTGTTCTACAGCGATCAAATTATGTGGAAAGAAAGAGACTTTTGGATTAACTGTTCATTGTATCTTTCAATTACAATTTTTGAATGTGATTATATCCACTGTATAATATGACTATGATAGAAAAATCCCTCTTTATCACACTTCTGTGAAAATGAAATACAAAGTTGTTTATGTTAATTATGATATATCCTAGAACAGTACATTGATGAATAAACATCCGCCTATCATATTCTTAGACATGTATAAAGTATATATTAATCACGCATCTTTTTCTTTGAATATTTCGGACATTAGATACAGCTTGATATGTAAGTTATCAAATATGAAATGGGATGTGGGTTTCAATATTTTAGTTGGCTAAGCTTAGGATATAATGTCATTTAATACCGTATTATCACGGAAAACAGCTGATAATTACGAACTTTATCAGTTTGAATTATAAATGTAAATTTTAACACATTGATCTTTTAAAAGTGAAAGCGGAATTTGATGACTTCCCGAATATTGATCCATCTCCTCAGTGGCTTCTGAAATTATTATCTTTTTATTCATTTTTGTGCAGATCTTAGATACGGACCGACATTTTAGTAAATATAAATGATATGTGTGGTTGAATAAAGGTGTGTTACTTAAGCTTTGTGCATGATGGTACCGAAGACAGTATTCTCAAGAAAAAAAAAGATTGTTATTTATCACTTTAAAAGAACAATGTAAACTGAATTATTAATAACTTGATGCCATATTAATCAGGCTTATAAACTTTTTAGTAGCAGATTTAAAAAGTTCCAGATGATGTAATCGGTTTAACATTTGCATTATAATATGTCTCAATGCTAATACATTAACCTTTTATTGTTTGATGTGACTGATAGCTCCTTGTTTGTCATACATTTGATATTGCTCTAGTTACAGTCAAGTACGGCATCATTTACTTATTCTGTAAATTTAATCGTCTTACTGAATGTACGGAGCACTGTAGTCGACAAAATAACATATTTGATAAAGGACAATCATTCAGAAGTTTTTTTGGTGCTATTACACTCCTCAATGATCTTGAAAAAGTAATCGGTACTTGATGACAGTACATGAATGTAAATGAGTTCGAACGCACTGAGTTACACTTAAAAACAAATTGCATTTACATATTTGATTTGATTATGATACTTTAAAATTATTAATCATGCATTTAGTGTACCATTAATTCGTTTTGTTTTGATTAGATAAAAAAAAAGTGCCGATTAACTTTGAAATACGTTATTGGTAGTTAATTCTCAATATTCCTATTCGTACTGAATTTTTACTCATTTTCTTGTACTTTTTGTTTAATTAGTTCGTGCTAAAGACTTAGGACGTAAGGAATGGTACAATGCCATAACCTTTTGATTTTATTGGATGGTACGATAGCATGATATTACTATTTCAGTTCCTTGTTTAGATCGGTATATACTCAGGATATTGAGCTCCTATTTTAATTCACATTCTTAATATTGGGTACAGTAGTTATATATCTGATACGATAGTAAGAAATTGATTTCTGAAGTATTCCTTATATTGGGTTGCATTATATATATATATCATTTCAATGTAAATGTTTAATGTGTATACGTACTTAATTTGATTCTGAACACAACATTTCAAGAAAATATTGTACAATTAACTGATCAAAAACAATCTGATTCATTTCAATTTTAAATTGCCACATCTTAATCTCTTCTCAAATCATGTGATAAGATTAACAGATGTATTCTCTGAAAAGGAATAAAGGAATTATCCTGTTGTATGTATTGTTAATGGAAATTGATCATATAACACATCACTAATTAAATTGAACATTCTGCATATTTTATTCAATTGAAAACATGATAATAAAATTGAAATAAAAAACAGAGTTAACGTCTTTGATATCATAATAAATGCTGTCGTTGTTGTTGTCATTTGAAAATGCGCATTAAGATTGATTGTATGCAAAATGCGGATAAAAAAGATTTGATATTTTTGTCTAGCATTATCCTAATTTGTATTGAAACAGTTACTGATATCCATTTGTCTTCTTAAGCATATATCTGTTTATTAAAACCTTAAATATTGCAATTATATTGGTTTGCTCGGTTAGCTATAGCCTTGAATGTACAATTTTTGGATGACTTTAACATGAAAATCAATCAGCATTTCATAAAAAAAAACATCATCGAGGAATGCTATACATTACATATGTTGCAGCTTTTAAGGCCATGAGTCGATCATGTGATAATCTATAACATTCAATACAACCCGATGGGAACATGTCTCGCGCAATTTTCAATAAATTTACGACTGTAAGCACCCCTTCACAAAAAAGAAGTTTTAAGCGATATGTAAAGGTTAACATGGCGTTGTGGTTATAATAATGGAACCGACATGTGAAAGTATTAACTTCTCAATGAACGAAATACCAAAGTTTTCATTTAAGAAAAGTATCGAGGATCTTACCGTGCTTGTCGTTATGGACACAGTTCAATAAAATACTATTGTGCTCGACTGTATACCTTTGACTATATACTGGTTACGGTAGTAATTGATTGACTTTTGTTACAACCTAAATATAAGTTTATTTTTATATATTACTTCAATCTTAATGAATACTAAGTATGTCGCCATTAGTCGACCTGGTTGGTACATTGAACATCTATAACTTCAATAGAATAGCAATAATTGTATTTAAATGTGATGAGACTAATATATTTATGATTTATCAGATACTGCGTGGTGAGGCGTGTTCATTATTGTTATATCACTTAATGTCTCGTAATATTTCCATTATTTGATAAAAATAATCTTGCTTCTAATATTAAGCTATGGTATTGTATCAATTAATTGATTTGTAAATATAAATCAAGTTTTGTAATCAAGCAGGTACGAAGTCAGTTCTGTTCAGATTTACTGACCAATTACTTACATTTACTCAAACGCGAGGCATAAACATATTGATCAACCATACAATAGCGCAAGCTCATTAATATAACTTTGTGTTTTAAAATAAAGAAAAAAAAGGTTGAGAAATGGAATCTCAAAAGTTTTGATGATTTTGTTAGTTTTTATAATGATCTACTGATTAATGTTAACATTTTGTTAAATTATGCAAATATCAGAAAAATGAGATTGTCATTGAAAGACGTATTGCTTTGCGTTATATAAGATAACATCATAGCTAATATACATAATAATCAAACCAATATGCATTGATACATTTTTAATGTTACACTGTATAGTTGAAATGACCAAGTTTTAGCCAACAAGTATTGGATTTGAATGTTAAAGAGAAGCAATGAGGTATAATTGTTCGCAGAAATTCTAGACGATTTTCTGATATACGAAACTTTGCTACTACTTATTGCTTGATTTAGTGAAGTATCATTAAGTTTTGGCATTATATTCAAGTATATGTATGTTGGTGTGTTTAATAGATATCGTTGATGCGATCCAATAATAAATCCGTGTTACAATACGTGTACCCATGATTAATTTGCCTATCTAACGATGTGTTATAACACTTTTAAGATTTATACCATCTTTTACGTGTGAAATGCCCGCTGATATAGAGATTTGATTCACAAACTTTATAATACACTGTAGTTTGATATTCTACCACACTTAACAAGAAGGGAACTACCAACCAATTGAAAAAAAAAAAAAGATTTATGAAACATCCCCTATGTACAGAAAATTGAGTCAAGGATAAAATGTCCGGCAGCCACTGATTGGACAGTATGTTATGAAGTAAGAAAATAGATATGTAGCCTGATAGATAACTATCCATCAGAAATTTTGATATACATTTCAGATTGATTTTCCCCCAAAAGTTCAGGTTAACAGGTTAACATTTCAGATCGTTGAGAATTTTTACTGCGAAATTCACCCATTTCCAAATGGCTACTCTGGAAAAAAATTGAACTGAAGGACCCATCTTTTGTTTAACTGTGTTTTACTCAGAGACATACATACAGAGAGATTAGTAACATTGCTATTTCCCCGTACAGATAGTGGCTCCCTTTATTCGTGACCACTCAAGCATATCCCTTATCGAGAGCGTCCTGTCTCCTATCAAACACACGCGAGCGCAGGTAAATCGGGCTATGCGCATGTGTGTATCGTAGTATTGGAACTTATTCGACATGTTCTGGTTAATCCGCCATTACGCCAGACCAAAACATCGTCATTTTAAATACACACAGAAAGCACATCGTTTTATTTTGGCCACTACAAAAGTTACCACATTAACCAAAAACTATCAAACTTATGGGATATAGTCTTATTGATCATGCATATTGTTGTCATTTCTCCGTATTTTCGAAAATCAATTGGGTCCTATTCGACATGTCCAAGTTTGTAATTAAGCCGCCATTACGTCAGACCAAAACATCGTCAATTTTAAACGAACACAAAAAGCACATCGTTTTATTTAGGCCACTACAAAAGTTTACACATTAACCAAAAACTATCAAACTTATGGGATATAGTCTTATTGATTATGCATATTGTTGTCATTTATCCGTATTTTCTAAAATCCATTGGGTCCTATTCGACATGTCCAAGTTTGTAAATAGCCGCCATTACGTCAGACCAAAACATCGTCAATTTTAAACGCACACAAAAAGCACATCGTTTTATTTTGGCCACTATAAAAGTTACCACATTAACCAAAAACTATCAAACTTATGGGATATAGTCTTATTGATCATGCATATTGTTGTCATTTATCCGTATTTTCGAAAATCCATTGGGTCCTATTCGACATGTCCAAGTTTGTAATTAAGCCGCCATTACGTCAGACCAAAACATCGTCAATTTTAAACGCACACAAAAAGCACATCGTTTTATTTTGGCCACTACAAAAGTTACCACATTAACCAAAAACTGTCATACTTATGGGATATAGTCTTATTGATCATGCACATTGTTGCCATTTATCCGTATTTTCTAAAATCCATTGGGTCCTATTCGACATGTCCAAGTATTGTAATTAAGCAGCCATTACGTCCGACCAAAACATCGTCAATTTTAAACGCACACAAAAAGCACATTGTTTTATCTAGGCCACAACAAAAGTTACCACATTAACCAAAAACTATCATAATTATGGAATGTGGTCTTGATTATCATGCACATTGTTGTCATTTATCCGTATTCTCGAAAACCCCATAGGGACTTTTCGAAAATTTGAGATTCCCGCCGATCTTTCCTGCGTTGTGCTTGACTTTCATACTCAAAATACAAACACTTGGACAGCAAATTGTGATATATTTCATATTGATGACACTTCTGCACTTTGATATTAATAAAATCAAAGCACATAATTGGATCTTGGTGATGATTTCAAATAGAAATTATCGATAATTATGTGTCTGGTTTTCAAGTTTTCTCCAATATGGCGTCTAGTGAAGACTGAACCGAGTGACCGCAAAGGATTGTGGAAAGGTCAGGGGCCACTATGTAAACACAAGGGCAAATAGAGAGCTTCCAATCTCTCTGTATATATGTCTCTGGTTATATGAGACCCTAAATTTTCGTTATAAACCATAATTGTCATATTGAATTCAAGAGTTTGAATAAAATGCTCCAAAACGTTAACACTAAAGTCTATGGAAAAACAATTTAAAACTATCACTGAACATATTTATAAACAGTTACGACGCCTGAGTATTTAGGAGGTACAAAATTGACGACGAATGTTTGAAATAACGAATGTTATCTTGGGTATTCTATAACGGGGTATGTATATCTTTAATTTAACAGAATTGATATATAAACCTAAACTCACTGTGAAATTATAACGTAATTTTCAATTCATCATAGAAAACTAAACTTACTATAAAATCGGCTTGAAAGAATTCTATACCCTCTTGCTTTGTACACAGAACGTGTTGTGAGTAAACCAACTGATACTCCCCCCTACTCAAATTAGTGCAGGGATTAAGGTGTATACTAATCATGCATATGCATTTATTTTGACTTGATATGAATTGTAACGTTGGTGTGATTCTGCTTAAGCCCATTTTAGTATCCCTGATAGATCCTTAAAGTCATATTCTGTATATCTATATTCCTATATCCTCCAGAAATTTGTTATTTAATGGTTGTTAATTGAAGAAAGGAATTGTTGAAGCAGATTATTAGATAAAGAGGAATGAAAATCATCAGACAGATTAATAGATTTGATTACCTGTATGAGTGTATAATGTTTGTACGGTTTTAATGTTATTGTGATTTTCGTATATAATGACATTGGATTTCCTATATTACAACTATGGGGATTTATCTATTGATTTTATTAAGTCCCCCAAACAAAGTTTGGGGACTTATAGTTTTTACTCCGTTTCTTCTTATTATTATTATTACAAGCTTACCGGTTATAAGTATTTATATATCAAAGTATTTAAAATGCTGAAGTATCCATCCACGTAAACATGGTATATCATATACACGTCTCTTTCACAAGGTAGCAAGTTGTAGTAACATTTATTATAAAGTGTTTACAAAGGGATACGATAGTAACGTGACCCTGGGGTCAGGGTCTGCTGAGAATAGCCAGATCACACCTGCAGACCAGTAAATTTTAAACAAAGATGCACCCTGTAAATGAGAAGTACCAATATACGTGATAGAACTAACCCGTGAAGTAATTCGACTATGGTTGAGAAGATGAATTATTTATATGACCATATCCGTAAACTGTAAAACGAAAGTAGGTCTTGCCCAACTATATATAGATTACGATACGATAGCTATTAATTAAATCAGTGTTACTTTCCATTGTAGTTTAGCACAATGGTGTCTCAAAAATTGCGAAAATAATCCGGTAATGGTCAATGGTCTTCTGTTTTTATTACCGTTGTGTTTTCTGGGTCACGTTCTAATAACCGACGCCACGAAATGTCATACAGCTAATGGACCGAAGTGTTATCCACTCCAAACCTCCACTTATCGACTATAGATGCCTGATTCTATAGCATGTGGGCTTCATATGTCATCACATTCATTTCCCGCGAAATTACTGTGAAATATAAAACAATTCTTTAAATGAAATGAAGCGGAAGAAATAGAAAACGTCTTAATAAAAGTATCGTGATCAGTATTGAGTACAACGTTAAAGTTCATTGTAAATAATTGCTACTATTTGCTAACCTAGAGCATAAGTAATTTAAATCAAATTGTTTTAAAATCCATATTTCGTTTCTATTATAATCTTAAAATTTGCATCACAAGATCATTTAGAAGCTTTGCAGTACTAGGTGTTTCAAACGCACAAATGCTTTGATTTTAACAAAGATGGCGACCTGAAGCTGTGTGGCGGTTTGGATTGGAATTAAATTGTGTATATTTCGGCAAGTAAACATCGGACAATGTTCCCGTGTGGTCAGATCATCTAATTTTGTCATCATGTATTCAGAACAGTTTTTGTTGAGTCGCTAACATAAAAATTCGGATTATTATATAAACACTTATTTAACAAGCTAACCGGTAATAAGTATTTATATATTAAAGTATTTAAAATATTGCCGTATCCATCTACCTAACGAATATATATATAACAAAAAAGACCAGTTACATTGGGTTCTAATAGTTTTTCATGTAGGGAAAGCGTGGTCTTTGATTGATATGTGCAGTATTGTTCTATCTATAGTTACATTATCTTTAACATTTGTCTTTCAAACACATGTACATGTAGTATTCCAACCAACTGGTTTTCATTTGACATTGACCTTTGACATCCGGGTCTGAAAAAGTACCTAAGGCATTGTGCAGCAAGGCATTGTGCAGCAACCAAACAAGAGGCCATATGGGCCTGCATTAGTCATCTTCTTCTCTGGACCTCTTTTTGATATTGACAAAAAAAAGGTTTAAACATTTAAACATGTTTGGCTTCTGTGACCTTGAATGCTCATCACTGTTACTCGTTTTTAAACAAATTTTGTATCACTTCACCAGCATACTACAGGCCCAATACCAAGTATCTTGGCCTCAAGGTTATTCAGTTGAAGTTTTTCAAGGGTTTTGCACGTCTAGCTCCAGTGGTCTTTAATGAAGGTAAAGGTCATTTATCAAAACAAACCTTGCAGCATTCAAGATTTGGGACCATCACTACAGAATGCAAGACCAAGTTTGAAAAGATCATCAAGCTAGCTATACAGAAGAACAACAATTGAACAGGGATGTTATTTTGGACTACTGTGCTGAATATGTGCTGATCTGACAGATCCATCATTTTAAAATACCCAACAACATTATAGGAAGTTTTAACCGAACCAAAGATTCTATTAAAATTATTGTTAAAAAGGAAGAAGCAGAGCATTTATATATATATGTTATAGAGACATGAAAATATTGATGTACATCTATTGCCAAACAAAAAGCAAATTTTGCAAACTACCAATTCTCAAAATCCACTAAATATGACAATTTGTTAACCAAAAGGATACTAGTACTGGAAAGAAATGAGAAGAAACTTTTGAAGATATTTAATAGAAGGAAATGTAAAGACTCATGTGAGAGACTATAACAACAGAGATATTATCAATAGAAAGAAATTAATTTTAAGTATACAAATAACCAAGTGTAAACTTTGTTATATAGGAGTTATATATCTGATTTATATGAATATGTCCTCTGCCCCAAACAATGGAAAGTAAAACAACCATAACAATAAAATGTTGAAATCTTACCTACATGAAAACTAAAATGGATTTGTAAAGTTTCTTTCACCTCTTTTGTAACTTCCAGATTTCTTGTGACTCAATAAAATAACCTATTCCATTTTTCGCCCACTTTCAAATATCATCAGATGTATATAATGATGTGTAGAACAATTGGAAACAAATATCAGAATGGCAATCTGCTAGAATAAGATGTACATATATATGAAAGAAAACAAAGGGACACAACTCTTCAAGTTAGTGAAAATCCAACCCTTAATTTAGCATTATGATCATATGTCATTAGAGAATGTGTTCCTAAACCAAAGTCAACAACTGTATGAGAACTTGTCAGTGTCTAACTTCCGGTGGTAGGGCAAGAGGAAATTCTGAATACTCATCAATTAGTCTCAACAAAGGTCTTTGAACTGTTAGAAGGTGAGGTTGCCAGATCTATTGATTAATAAAATCTGACATTCTGTGTATTGAAATCAGAACAAAAGTAATGCAGTATATGTCAACAAGTATTTTTGAATTGATACAGCTTTAATATGAATGTTTAAAAAAAATATTTTCTTATTACTGCAAACACATACATGTATATTATACAATTATTTCAATTACAGATTTGGGAAATGAAAGAAATATTTCTATGTTCGAGTGGATTCAAGAAATATATAACACAGTAGTATTCTAATGAAGAAATTAATTAATTGTGAAAATGTCACAGAAACATGTCAACAAACAATATGGTGTGGAGCGCAATATATTTTGAAAGCTAAATTCTCACTGTAGTCAAGTTGTCAAGATGAAGAATCATATTCTTTCATATATTTACATGACTTAAAAAGTTGTTGCAAAGATTTATCAAACAAAAACAAAACAAATCCCCACAAAAAAAAAAACAACCAAAAACCAAAAAAAAAAACAACTTTACACAGATGAACTTAATTTAGACAATCAAAGCTGGTAATTGTGTAAAATGACTTAATTTTACATCTTCATACCGTGCTTACACAGGCCATCATTCAGAACTGACTGAAAAAAAAACCCATGCTATTCTTTTTAAATTTGTTGTTGACATTTCTCTGATCTTCAATAACCAAAGTTTTCTTTTTTAATTTCACATTTTCATGACTTAGACTAATAGGCCAAATACAGTAAAAACGTTGTCTCTACTAACCCGACTGACCCTAAAAAAATCTTGAATGCTTTTTTTCCAAAAAAAATTCAGTGTTTTTATTGTTATGCAAATACTTGATATGAATGTGTAGTCCATTCCTGTTTAAACATCCGGGTCAGTAATACAAGGTACATATACATAATATTTGGGGAAATATTCTCTGTTTTTATATGATCAAATGAAAGATAATTGATAACTAACTTCTTAACCTAAAGGGAAAGACATACTTAGGTTGTCAGTGCTGGAACAATTTTTTTAAAAATTAAGTTTTTCACATTAATACCACATGGATATGAGACAAACACGAACATACCGCAGACTCCTGAAACATGTATTAATTCACACATTCATCACACACATGTATGTCACTATCGGGGAAGGCCGTCCATAATTATAAAGGACACCAGCTGTTGAAAGGTGTGTGTGTGTGTGTGTGGGGGGGGGGGGGGGGGGGGGGGGGGTTAAACAATACATAACCAAACATTTATTTTGATATTGAGTATATGTGTGTTGGTTGAGCAGAAGAGTAGTTATCCAGAGTTTGCATGTTCGATCCGTATGTGGAGGCATTGATGGAAATAAATTTTATCATCCTCTCAGCCAATTTGGGATTATTTCATGAAAATGAATAAATAATCGATCAATGACCAGGTACATAGCTCAGGTACATAGCTCAGTGGTCGAGTGCAGTACTGTACGTCTAGAATTTGCAGGGTCTCGAGTTTGAACCCTGGTCTGGCTACTATCTTTCTCCTGTTACATATTTTGCGAGCCTGCAAATCCTTATTTGTCGTGAGAAACACTTTGGAAGTAAATTTTCTCATTTTCTCTTTCTCCTGTTACATGTCTGTTTACCTATGACTTATTTAAATCTGTGACACATTTGATACATGCACATATATGTCCGTTTTTGTTGTTTGCATAAACAGCATGATTAATATCCAAAATAAATATAAATATTCTTTCCCACTTTCAAAATTAGTTTACTGCTTAATTTGCTTTAAAATTGAGTAAAAATGTCCCTAATTTTAGGTAAAACCCCCTTAAAATAATCATCAATCTTTGATATTGGTCTCCTGAAAGTATGGCATGTTACTCTGTAACCTATGACCAGTAAACCTGTGACTGGTTGTGAGTCATAGAGAAGAAAGACAGGTTATGAGCTCGAGTCATATGGTAAACATAAGTATGAAGTCAATACAGGAGGTGGAGACACAACGTCCCAGAAGCAGAGACGTGTATATCATATGCACGTCTCTGCCAGAAGGTAGAAGATTGTAGTCATCCAGACGAATCTGCCGTGGATACAGACATTTAAATTATTATGCAGTGTTTACAAAAGGATACGATAGTACATGTAACGTGGCCCTGTGTCAGGGTCAGCTGAGGGTAGTCAGATCAGACCTGCAGACCAGACAAATTTAAACAAAGATGCACTGTACATGAGAAATACAAATATTCTTGATAGACCAATCCCGCGGATAAGTAACTAGATCGACTATGGTTCATATATCTGAAAACTGTTAAAACGAAAGTAGGTCTAGCCCAACTACGTGAAGCAAATACTGCTATTTTCGCAATAAACGTTCGTTTTACTTGATACGATAGCTATGAACAAAATCAGTGTTACCTTCCTTTGTATTTTAGCATATTGGTGTCTCAAAAAATTCGAGAATAATCAGGTATTGTTCAATGATCTTCTGTTTTATTATCGTCATGTTTTCCGGGTCACGTTCTAATAGCATGTGGGCTTCCGGTTACGTCATCAAATTCATTTCCCGCGCATTTATTGGGAAATCTAAATCGCCACTTAAAATGAAATGAAGCGAAAGAAAAAAAAAATGTCTATATAAAATCATTGTGATCAGTATTGAGTGCAACATCAAAGTTTCATCGTAATTAAATGCTATGATTCGCTAACCTAAAGCATACGTATTTGAAATCAAATTATTTTCAAACTCATATTTCGTTTCTATTACAATCTTAAAATTTGCATCACAAGATCGTTTAGAAGCTTTGCAATACTGACTCTTTCAAACGCACAGATGCTTTGATCTGAACAAAGATGGCGACCTGAAGCTGTCAGGCGGTTTGGATTGGAATTAAATTGCGTATATTTCGGCAAGTAAACATCGTACAATGTTCCCCTCTGCATTAATCCGGTAATAAGTATTTATATATTTAAACAAGAAATATCTTTGAAAAAGATAAACGACATAGTTTTAATGCTGGTGGTTATAATCAGAGACAAACATAGGGACTTTTCGAAAATTGGAGATTCCCGCCGATCTTTCCTGTGGTGTGCTTGACATTCATACTCAAAATACAAACACTTTGACAGCAAATTATGATATATTTCATATTGATGACACTTCTGCACTTTGATATTAATAAAATTAAAGCACATCATTGGATCTTGGTGATGATTTCAAATAGAAATTATCGATAATTATGCGTCTGGTTTTCAAGTTTTCTCCAATATGACAATAACACAATCTATGTAAGATAGTTTTTTATTCGGGGAAAATAAAGTCTTTCTGCGATAAAGCACTGGACAAAGTCTGAGTGCATAGAATCCAACAAAAAAGTGATGTGCATGATTTTTTTTATTTTTTTTTTTATTTAAAGTAACATTATCTTCGACCTTTTGAACTTCAAGCCTGAAGCTTAAAGAGGCTTGCCCGCAGAGAGATCAGAAAAATTGGCTAATAGAAAAAGATTTTTTACACATGACAGATTGTTGGAATTGTTGAGTTTTTCATTTTATTTTCCTTATAAAACGCTGAAAAGTGATATTAAAACCTCATTTTTAAATATTATTTATTTAATCGCAACCCGCAATAAGTCTAATTTGATTGACACATCAAAGAAACAAGCACGTGCACAGTGCCGCACAGTGATAACTTCAAAGGCAGCGGCGATTTACAAAGAAGATTTGCCGTTATATTCCATACATTTCCCTCTCAGGTTGAGTTTTAAAACGTCTTTTAAATACATATTCTGTAATTGTTTTCAAGAAATAAAGTCGGAAAGCCTCTAATTTTGTCAAATAGAAACGTGTACTGAAGTTTATTTAGTGATCGGAGATGTGCCGTTTACCGGTCCGTCTGCGGGTAAGCCTCTTTAACATGTAGTATTCTAAGCAAATACTTTCTTTAGCAGCAGTGATCTTGACCATCGGGCCCTTATAAGTTATCCTTGAAAGCAGGCACAAGGTAGAACTTGATAACTTCTAATAAGCATAATCAGCTGAGCTGAATTCATAATATATTGTACTTCAACTGATTTTCAATTTATAGAAATAGTGACATTGACCATTGACCTGCAGGCCTGAAAGAGTAATTAAGGTATCGTGCAGCAACCAAACAAGATTGCCCTATGGACCTGTATCAATGACCTGCTTCTCTGGGCCTCTTGGCTATTGAGAAAAAAGTGTTTCAATATTTTAGCATGTTTGACTCCTGTGACTGTGAATGTATGTCAAGGTCATTCATTTTAACAAACTTTGTATCACTTTACCACAGCATACTACAGGCCCAATATCGGGTCACTTGGCTTCTGGGTTATTGAGTAGAAGATAATCAAATGTTTGCATGTTTGGCCCCTGTGCCCTATAATGAAGGTAAGGGTCATTCATTCAAAAAACTTGGTAGACTTTCTGGCATGTGTTTGAGTTGAAAATAGACGGACAGATAGAGACCATTTCATTTTAGGGCACCACATCTCGTGATTTTGGACCATAACTACAAAGTGTGTACTGTTCATTTGAATGGAAGAATCCCCATTTTGGTCCCATTTCTCCCCCATGGGAGCATGCAGAGTGCTGTGAGAGAAACTCAAGTCTCCTAAAAACATTTAGTCCAGCTAAGTAATGCTCCAGAACAAGTTTGAAAACATTGTGATCATCAAGTTGGCCATACAGAAGAACAAATTAACAGGGATGTTCTCTTAGACTATTTGCTTTAATCCCCACCACAGATTAATTATGTCTTCTATCATAAGCTGTCACAATTAGATGTATATCCCCTAGGAGAAAACTGTTGTGTAACCTTAAGAATAAAAAAGCAAAAGGACATGATTATTGATGTGATAAATATAATGCAATTTCAATTAAGTACATGCATGTGCTGATCTGACAAATCAGCAAATTCAAGATGTCCAACACTATCATTATGGGAAGTTTTAAGGAAACTCAAACATTCAACACAAAAGGAAGTGACAGAGCATGTCTATATTTATTATAGCTATGCAAAATATTGATGTATTGCAAAACAAAAAGGAATTCTGCAAAACAACCAATTCTCAAAATTCACCTAAATATGACCATATTTTACCCAAAGGAAACTGGGAACATATATAAATGAGAAGAAAAATATTTTACAGAAACAAATATAAAGAACCTTTTGAGGGACTTTAACTAAAGAGATATTATGAAAAAAAAATCAGAAATATACAAATAAGAAAGTGGGAACCTTACTATATAAAAGTTATATCTGATTGATATGAATAAGTCCCCTATCCCCACAATGGAAAGTAAAACAACCATAATTAAATCATGGAAACAGAAATGACTTTGTAAAGTTTTGAATCTTCTGTAACTTTAAAGACTTCTTGAACTTGATAAATGAAGTCAATGACACTAAACAAAATAAACACTTCCAGATGCATATGTATCATCAGATGTATATTAATTATGAAGTGCAAAACAATGGGGAAAAAATGAACTATAAACTGCTAGAATAGCTAGAACCCTAAAAGACATATATAAGAAAGAAAATAAAGGGACACAACTCTTCAAGTTAGTGGAAATCCAGCCCTGAATTTAATATGTGATGATTGTCTTTTGAGAATGTGTTCCTAAACCAAAGTCAAGAGAGCTTGTATGTGTCTAACTTCCGGTGTTTGGGCCAGAGGAAACTCTGGCTACTCATTCTCATCAAGGGTCTTTGACGTGTTAAAAGGCGAGATTGCCAGATCTAATAATAAAATCTGATAAAAAGGTATTGCAGTGTTTTTTGGATGGATCCACCAATGTTTAACAAAATTGTTTTCGTATTATTGAAGCAAACTTATATATTTTCTGTAATTATTTTCATTACAGATTTCAGAATTGAAGGAAATGCTTATGTTTGAGTTGATCCAAGAGATATAACACAGTATTCTAAAAAAATAGGTGTATGAATCATAATTGTCACAGAAAAATGTCAACACACAATATGATGTGGAGTACATTGGATGTTGAAAGCTTAATTCCTGCTCTGTAGTCAAGTTGTCAAGAATCATATCCTTTTACATACAATGTATATATATATGCATACACTTATTTGACTTTAATAGTTGTAGTGAGGATTTATAACAAAGAAAAAAAAACTATTCTTTCTACAGAGAATAGTGGGGAAATAGAGATGAACTAAATTCAATAATGTAGACAATACAATCTGGTGATTTGTGTAAAATGAGCTTAATTCAAATTACATCTTCATAATGTGTTTAATTTACAGTCTGTCAGAACTGACAGAGAAAAAGATTCCATACATACATATATTTTCTTTTGCTTTTACTGTCATTCCCTGTTGTGCCCAGTATGTAACATCTCATCTTCAATAACCAAAGTTTTATTTCTAAAACCATATTTTCATGACTTAGTCTTGATAGGCCAAATAGAATAAAAGCTTTGTTTCTACTAACCCATCTTAACCTTAAAAAGATTTCCCCCCAAATCCGTTTTTTTCCCTGAATTGCAAATATTTGTTACCTTTGTGTAGTTGATTCCTGTTTAACTGTCAGTAATACAAATTGACAATGTATATGTAATTCAATTACACTTAAAATATAGATGTCTCCAGGTTTTCCATCCATTGGTTATATATGTTGCTTAAACAGTTCAATGAACTGTTACATTGTTCTATTTCAGATTTTCCGGTGTTGAATTGTTTCACTATTTCAAATTTTCCTGTGCTGAATTGTTTTTGCGAGATTAAAAAAAAAAAAAAAATCCTACCCACCATTAACTGGGTACCCTCTTTTCCATTTACCTGTTCATAGAAACAAACAAGCTTTCCAATTAGTGTGTGTCTTTTTTAAGAGTATCTAATGAAATTGTGTATTACATATGGGTAGACCATGGGTTCAAATTCATGGCAAGTCCCTGGAAGTGTAAATAGTAATGACAGCACACAGTACTGAGGTGATTTGTGCAACATGTCAGATTTTTTGCTGAAATTATTCGAGGAAAATTTTCTGTATTTATATCAATTGGGAAATATTAAATTGACTATATTCTTAATGTAAATGGCAACAAAGGAAAAAACTAGGTGGCCAGTGCTGAAACAATCATAAGTTTCAAAGTTTTTTATAGTAAAAAGTTACACTATTATGTGGCGGATGAGGGGAGTTAAATGCAAGGCTAAATCTGCCAAGGTTGAATACAAAATAACCAACCTTTGGTTAGAAAAGACGGTTAGATACAGAGGTTCGATAATAAACTGTAATGTGTGTTTTCTTTTCTTTTGCTGGGTGTCTTCAGCAATTTAGGTTCGCTTTAGGGAGTTCATCTCAAGTTGGCATAAGATCCACAGTTCCACACTACCAAAAGGAGACAAACATGAACACTGCAGACTCCCAAAAACATGTATTAATAATTATATAACCAGACATTTATTTTGACTCAGTGGTAGAGTGTCTGTCTTAAGTTCGGAAGGTCCCGGGTTCGAACCCTAATCTGGTTGCTACATTTTCCCCTTCTCCTAGCCTGTAACAGTAATTTTCCTGAGGTCCCAACATCAATCCGTACATATAGTGCAGGCGTTGAAATAAATTTAATTGATCTTGTAATACAAAATAACTTTCCCCAATAGTGCTATGTGTTATCAACACCAACCTCAGTGCCTTAAGCAATGTCAGTCGGGGCACAGGGCCTCGTCACAATCTTTTCGTTTTGTAAACACTTGAAGCATTTTGATATATATCTCTGTTTACCAATACCCTATGAATCATGATTAGCCTGAGACACACTTGATATGTCTCTTTAACCTGTAATAATTCATAACCTGCGGCAGCCAGATTATGAGTCGTATGGTAAACAGACAAGTGTTCAAAAGGTGAATGTAGTTACATGGCCCTGTGATCGGGGTTGTTATATAAATATTCCAAACCAGACCAGTCAATTAAAAAAAGGTTATTACACTGTACTGTACAGAATTACAAATATCCCCACATAGATCAATGTCGCGGACAAGCATTTATATAGACAATGGTTGTGAAGATGAAGTATTTAAATGACCATGTGCGTAAACTGTAAAACGAAAGTAGGTCTAGCTCAGCAACAGACACTGCTATTTCGCAATGACTGTTCGTTTTATTTGATACGATAGCTATGAATTAAATAAGTGTTACCTTTCGATGTATTCTAGCACATTGGTGTCTCAACAAATACGGAAAAAATCCAGTCATATTCGATAATCTTCTGTTTTTATTATCGTCAAGTTTCTGTCGTTTACAGGTGAACATATCTTCCGGGTCACGTTCTGAATGCATGCGCTTCCGTTTACGTCATCAAATTCATTTCCCGCGAATATATTGGGGAATTCTAATTTTCCTTTAAAATGAAATGAAACTGAAAGAAATAAAGATTATCTAAATAAAAGAAAAGTTATCAGTATTGAGTAGAAAATTGAATTCACTTTGTAAATAATTATTTCAATTCGCTACCTCAATCATAACCAATCAAAATAAAAATGATTTAAAATTTACTTTTCGTTTCCTTGATAATCCTAAAATTTATGATCACAATATCATTTAGAAGCTTTGCAGTGCTGACTCGTTTCAAACGCACAGATGCTTTGATTTGAACAAAGATGGCGACCTGAAGCTGTGAGGCGGTTTGGATTGGAATTAAATTGCGTATATTTCGGCAAGTAAGCATCGTGCAATGTTCCCATGTGGTCAGATCATCTAGTTTTTTCAATACGTATTCAGAACAGTTGTTGTTTAGTCGCTACGGTTATTAACATAGAAATTCGGATTATTATATAAATACTTATTTAATTACAAGCTAACCGGTAATAAGTATTTATATATTAAAGTATATTTAAAATATTGCCGTATCCATCCACCTAACGAATATATATATAAAAAAAAAAGACCAGTTACATTGGGTTCTAATAGTTTTTCATCTAGGGAAAGCATGGTCTTTGATTGATATATGCAGTTTTGTTCTATCTATAGTTACATTATCTTTAACATTTGTCTTTCAAACACATGTACATGTAGTATTCCAACCAACTGGTTTTCATTTGACAGAAATAGTGACATTGGCCTTTGACATCCGAGTCTGAAAGAGTACTTAAGGCTTGTGCAGCAAGGCATTGTGCAGCAACCAAACAAGAGGCCATATGGGCCTGCATTAGTCATCTTCTTCTCTGGACCTCTTTTTGATATTGATAAAAAAAGGTTTAAACATTTAAACATGTTTGGCTGCTGTGACCTTGAATGCTCATCACTGTTACTCGTTTTTAAACAAATTTTGTATCACTTCACCAGCATACTACAGGCCCAATACCAAGTATCTTGGCCTCAAGGTTATTCAGTTGAAGTTTTTCAAGGTTTTTGCACGTCTAGCTCCAGTGGTCTTTAATGAAGGTAAAGGTCATTTATTAAAACAAAACTTGTAGCATTCAAGATTTGGGACCATCACTACAGAATGCAAGACCAAGTTTGAAAAGATCATCAAGCTAGCAATACAGAAGAAAAACAATTGAACAGGGATGCTATTTTGGACTACTGTGCTGAATATGTGCTGATCTGACAGATCCATCATTTTAAATGCCCAACAACATTATAGGAAGTTTTAACCAAACCAAAGATTCTATTAAAATTATTGTTAAAAAGGAAGAAGCAGAGCATTTATATATATATATATGTTATAGAGACACGAAAATATTGATATACATCTATTGCCAAACAAAAAGCAAATTTTGCAAATCAACCAATCCTCAAAATCCACTAAATATGACAATTCGTTAACCAAAAGGATACTAGTACTGGAAACAGAAAGAAATGAGAAGACACTTTTGAAAGATATTTAATAGAAGGAAATGTAAAGACTCATGTGAGAGACTATAACAACAGAGATATTATCAATAGAAAGAAATTAATTTTAAGTATACAAATAACCAAGTGTAAACTTTGTTATATAGGAATTATATATCTGATTTATATGAATATGTCCTCTGCCCCAAACAATGGAAAGTAAAACAACCATAACAATAAAATGTTAAAATCTTACCTACATGAAAACTAAAATGGATTTGTAAAGTTTCTTTCACCTCTTTTGTAACTTCCAGATTTCTTGTGACTCAATAAAATAACCTATTCCATTTTTCGCCCACTTTCAAATATCATCAGATGTATATAATGATGTGTAGAACAATTGAAAACAAAAATCAGAATGGCAATCTGCTAGAATAAGATGTACATGTATATGAAAGAAAACAAAGGGACACAACTCTTCAAGTTAGTGAAAATCCAATCCTTAATTTAGCATATGATCATATGTCATTAGAGAATGTGTTCCTGAACCAAAGTCAACAACTGTATGAGAGTTTGTCAGTGTCTAACTTTCGGTGGTGGGGCAAGAGGAAACTCTGAATACTGATCAATTAGTCTCATCAAAGGTCTTTGAACTGTTAGAAGGTGATCATGAGGTTGCCAGATCTATTGATTAATAAAATCTGACATTCTGTGTATTGAAATCAGAACAAAAGTAATGCAGTATATTTTTGCTGGCTTTATTACATGTATCATGTTTCTTGTTTTTCTGGTGATATGGTGATATCTTTACAGTGAAATACGGTGTCATTTTTTCGCACATTTCACAATATCACTGAGGGTATAGAAAAGTATGTTTGTGGCTTTGACGTCTTTGATAAAGGTATTGATATTGAAAAGTATAGTTGAAATATTTATAATGAATTAGATACATACAATGCTTTATTTGATATTTGTTCTTTTCAAGATTATATACAGAACAATCGGTATTTTATCGGAAAGGATGTGATCCAATAAATAGTAACCCTACATAATAGTCTGTAGAGACCAACCAACCAATTGTTTTCCCATAGACCTTAGTGTTAACGTTTTGGATTATTTCATTCAAATTCTTGAATTGAATATGACGATTATGGTTTATAACAAAAGTTTAGGGTCTGATATAACACCTAATAAAAAAAAAAAGTTGGGTCCTTCAGCTCAAATTTTCTCCAGGGTAGCCATTTTGAAAATAGGTGAATTTCGCAGTAAAAATTCTCAAAAATCTTAAATGTTTATCTGTTTACTATTATTACGTGAACTTTTGGGAAAAACACCAATCGGACTTAAGAAATTTATATCAACATTTCTTATTGATAGTTACCTATCAGGCTACATATCTATTTTCTCACTTCATAACATACTGGCCAATCAGTGGCTGCCAGACATTTTATCCTTGGCTCAACGTTCTATACACAGGGGCTGTTTCAAAAATATATTTTTTCAATTGGTTGGTTGTTCCCTATATCTACAGTATATTTTGTATTTATAACCATTTAATGCATCACAAACAAGTTAACATCCATAATTATAAATGTCGCAAATGTTAATGATCGTGATGATAATGTAGCATGTAGTATACTATTATGAAATAGTTGTAACCCGAAACTTATCACATAAATACATTTATGTTGAAAGCGAAATATAACATGAACAAATGTTGAGATATAGATAAACGGTAGTCGTTTCTTGTTCCTTTGTCATGATACAAGCGTTTTACTGTTTCTTAGTTTCATGTTAAAAAGTTTGTAAATTTGTAAATATAATCCATTGAGTAAGAAAACATAACGGTTGTGGTGAGAAACGAAAGAGCACATCTAAAGGTAGCATTACGATAAAAACAGAATATTGTGACCTTTAAACTTAAGGCAATCGTTTTGAAAGACCGTAAACCGTTGATTGGATACAGTTTATCTAAACATATTTGTATTAATTATATGAAGTATTATCATATCCTGATGAAGGAAATGTTGAAAATATACACATAACTTGCCGATTATCCTTTTTTTTTGCATGCGTTTAGCAACAATCAAAATTGATACTTTGTCATTATCTTGTTCCATGAACACTGACATGCCAATAACCATGAGGATCACAAAGCCATAATGATGTTAACAATTTACAATGATACATCGACACCAATTTATCACATTTTATCTCCGCTTATTTATGAAATCGAACATCGACACCAGTTAAGTATCAAATAAACAAGACCAAAACATAGTTATGTTACTTGAATATTTCAGTACAGTACAGATACACGAGTAATCCATAACATCATTTATGAGATATCATGGCCTTAACGTTAATATCTTGATAATACGAAATTATATTTTTCAATAGTAAAAAAATATATATAAAAATATATACAAATCAGAAACAAAAAATAGAAAAAACTATTTCAATTTTACTGGTATCAACATAATCTTATTCTGTAAGTGTTTGACCCTACATTACAAACCATAGTGATATCTTTATTAGGTAACAAGTATATCAATCAAATGTTATAAATTTGTATGAATTTACTTCTCAACAACAATTTCCCCTGTAAAATTGAAAATATCTTACTTCTTTTAGTAAGAATGTCCTATTTTTCAATGATTTGTATAGACAAATTAATATTGTGAACTACACGTGTGTAGCCAATTGTAGAATTGTTGTGTATGGTGTAAGAGAGGAAAACGGAGTTCAAGTAGTTGTATCTTGGTTTATTAACGTGTGTAGAACTGCTCAGCCCAGTCCTTGGAAACCGACCACATAATATAGTAACATCTAACCTTTTATAGTCCTAAGTCCTAGGTATGAGTATATATGATTGATTGATATATGATAATACGGAAGACGTCTGTCATATAGCCTAAGACAATATTAGATAACCATGTACAACATGTACAATTAATATCAGATCAACTACGTCAACAGGTAAACAGAATTGGTGCCAAAGGGCAAATGTGTTATATAAAAATACAGATCTAGGAATAAAATCTGATATATATTTGTAACTTAATTTTAAAATAATTTATTATATTTCATTATCAAATTGTAAGATATCGGTACCAGATCATTTAAGATTAATTCGTATGCAATAAAATAAAGAATGATAATTGATAACGCATACATACTTGACACGCACAAGAAGTATTAGTATCTTTCCATCACATATACGATGTAAGCAAATGCAGGCCTTTATCTTAAACGCATAAGTAATCGAGTTATTTGTGTAAATTCAGTAAACGTGCATAATTGCTTCTAAATATGTATACATATTAATGAAGTATGCTATGAGTTTTTATCCTACAAAAGAGGATGTATCCCGGTGGATATTTTGAATCATGACTCATCAAATAAAGGTAAATTTCAACCAGGTATTGATACTAACGTCAACTTTATTTGTATACACCGGCGGTACATATTTCTTGATTATGTAGTCGGTTTAAACACAGCTTTGACCTGATTATATGAGCCGTTGTTACCACATAGAATTCTTTCAGGGCAAAACATTCAATATATAAGCGTATACAGCTAAAAGTAAATATGCCGGGGATTGACAGGTGGGAGTGATAATATTACCTTATCCTAATCTTACTAGGTGCTGGACCTTAGGCTAATAATCATTATAAAACAGCTTGATATACATGGAAAGGTAAAAATGTATCAACCGAATGTTGAGTTATCCTCTAAATTATTACAACATTTTCTTTTACATTTTCTTTATTATATCCTATTTTTAAATAGTCTGCACGGAAAATATAATGTCACAGTGTAAGATATTGGCGACAACAATGAAACGAAGAAGTTTGTTACATCAGTCGCATTGATATATAGTCGTTTCCCATATATGCTGCCAACAGATGAAATCCCTTATCCTCAAAGCTTAGGTAGACCAGCATATGTAACCGAGTCATTATATGTAGTTCATGTTTATAATTTAACTTAAATATTTAATGTTATTGATTCAGAGGATGTATTTGTTAAGCTCGAACAATTTTAATGTCATGTATAATATCAGCAACAAACGTGGCTTTATTATCCAAGTAACAATGTTTAGATTCCCGCTTAGTAAAGTAACATTCAATGGACTATCCTAGATGTATACAATATCGACAGGCATTAGTGAATCATTTGTTTTTGCTGTCATTTAAATCACCACATGAAAATATGTATTTGATTTTGCATGATGTTATGAATTAAAACAAAATAGAATGAACATATTCGTCATCAATATAAATATTCAAAATTCAATTATGGGATAGAATATGATATTCCTATTTGGAACAAAATCCCCTAATGGATACATAATTAACCTCAACTACATTGAGTGTTTGTTGCAAATAATCATCTCCTACATAAGTTCGTATGAGGCGATGACCGACGTTGTCAATTAATACATCGATACATAAAACTAACGAGGTAGTGATTAATATCTGATTTAGAAAATATAATAAAGTTTGTACCAGCAAGTTATTTCACGTGTCTTTTTTCTATGTACATGTATTTGCTATTTGTTTGTGTACAGGTTTTATTTTGTTTTCGAAAATTTTATATTAACTTGCCTTTCCTCAACCATTTAGTGTGCGGGCGTGCATTAACACAACAACACGAGTGGTAAGACCTAACACAGTACGGTGGCGCTAAAAGAATGTCGGCATTGAGTATGAATATGTTCCTAATCAATCATACAATTCAATCTATAAAATAATAGGTGGTCGTTGATTCTAAACCTTTCAGGCTGTCCTATAAAGACATCGTGTCTTTCAGGTTTTGTTTAAAAAAATTAGTGTTCTTTTTATTTATCATAAACAATAATTGCAACAAGAAAAAAAAGTTTCTTATAAAATTGATGTTTCGAGTTAAATACGGACATTGATATGAGTTTATGATACATATTGACGAGTAAGTTTAATGTATCACAAGATTGTAAACAAATCGTTATTTATTTTTTCTTTATTTTACACCTTCATCAAGTGTTATCTTCATATAAATGTCTTTAAAACTGCAGAAAATGAAGTAATGATAAGCTGAGTATGAGCATTTGTAATGAACCTTATATGGTTTTAAACATTTTCCTAATCAGACTATCGGACTCTTTTATATGCGTGTCTATAGGATAGGGGTATTCAACCGAAGAGTCACAAATGTGGTGAAATCCGAGGCTTGCGGAGAGTTTCGCCTCATATTTGATCCCGAGGAGAAATATCTCTGTATAACATTTAATCTTATCACAACCAAATTTCACACAAATGTATCTTAACCGTTATTTTTTCACTGTTTAAAGTTTATATAATTCAGGTTTTTACCAAAATCATACTGATGATATTTTGAAAAATCATACCCATTGTTGACAGGGTGTAACACTTGAGGATCTACGATGCAACGGAAGTAGATTTGATTGGTCGGTAGTTGTAGTTTGTATTGTTTGAAGACCTGTTTACCAATCAGGTTGCCTCCCCGCATACCGCTCTAAAATATACAGACTACTTCCGTTCCATAATCGATGCACCGTCGACTATCGCAATCGCTTTTGATCAATCACTGCATCCTCTCATCTTTAAACCATTGTCACATCACAAAATAATAGCATGCGTTGATATTTAAGAATTCAAACCAAAGTACATTATTGAGTAGATGTACATTTTATATTTTAATCGGATTGAACTTAAATTTAAAGTGAATCGAAGCTCACCCCCACTTCCGGTTTTTAGAAGTTTACTTGTTGATATAGTAGGAGTAAGGCTACTATTTTGTTCCTTCTATTAATACTAACTAGAAGCAGATGCCTGTGGATTGATAATGAAGCATTTTGGGGAAACTAATTACTAATATAGCTACATATAACAGACCACCAATATCCAATCCAACCAAGAGTATTATAATGATGCCGGTTGCGAGAATGCAGAGATAGGCTGTTCTTAACGGGTTACATTTATGAGGTAAAATGAAAGAATAGTTATCAGCACCGAAATCCCTACAACTTGTCGCGACTGACATCAAAAACCAGTTATAACGTAATGTCATAGGTACCCCGTCCACGGGCTGATTATTATTTGTTGAAGTATCATTACATACACTCATCTAGTTAACAAACATGGATATTTGATTACTACCAACTAAATTTTCTATTAATCAAATGGAAATACTGAAATCATTGTTATTTAATGATTTAATTCATATTTAATTATTTAACCGACGTATATAGCATATATATGTTCTAGTAAGTTTATCAACGTTTTCATTGAAATTTGAATTTGTCATGAAAAAAAAAGAAGAAAATAAGTCCTCGTAAATCTGGACAATCGATTAGTCATTAGTGTTAAACAATAGTAAAGTGATGGTTAGAGATAATTGTTATAAACATGTATTAATCTTAATCAAGTATCATATGAATCAGTCGCAGCAGATAGTGCATCCTTGTTGATATCTTGAACAATATGTCATCAACTGCTGATGTCCTGATTAAACAGTCGGTTTGAACATATCATTCCTCTGATTTTATGAGACATTGTTATGATTTTATTATATCGGTGATTGGTTGACGTTTGCCTGAAATATCGTTGTATTTGTTATGGACGCACTCAACTACGGTATTCGTTACATATTCCGCGCAGTTTCCCATCTTAAAGAGGACACAGACCCCTAAGTCTAATAAATTGAGAAAATTTAACAATGTCTTCAATGTGGCTTATATTTTGATATATCATTATATTTGCCACACGAGTAAAATATATTTTGTATTATTGAAGATCGGTTCTATATTATCTTTATTTCAGTTTGGAACAAAATATACAGAGGTGGCTCAATCTCGAAAATTCATTGCGGTCCCCTGTAAACGGATCACAAGTTCACGCAAAATCGTGACATTATGTTTTTTTTTTGTAACATGCCTTATTACGTCATATTACGTGACGGAGAGATACATCCAAATTTTAATTTTTCCATTTGGCGTTTGTATACAGTGTTCTTATTTTCAAAGAAGAAATAGAGATATTGTTCACTAATAGAAAATGTAGCTTTTATAGAATTATTAATTTTCGATATTTCACTGGAAAAACGTGATAAAATAGTGTTTCGAGCTTTTGATGAATCTGTTTGGGATGAGGAATTTGATTGATACTTCTCAACTCTGTCTAGTTTAATTTTGCTGATAGCAGCAAAATCGTATCCAAATCTTACCGGGTGGTTGACCTTACGCTCATTTCCATTATAGAACAGATTGGTATCTCTATTAAGGTAATAAATATATCAATCAAATGTTATACATATGTCAGAATTAACTTCCACACAGCGATTCTTTAAGTGACAATTGAGATTATCATTCCTATTTTTAATTAGGATGTCCTATTTTCCAATAATTTTCTTGAAATAACATAATGTCACATCACATCTCATTTTGATAATAACAACAGCTTAGTTAAGATTGACTCGTATGCAATGAAATAAAGAAAGTTAATTGATAACACATAACAGAGTAGACACGTAAAACTAGTATCAGGTATAAACAGTTCCCCGCATATACTGTAACCAAATGTGGGCCTTTATCTTAAAAGCAAAAATGATCGAGTTATTTAGTAGATTAGGCTCAATTTAACTGTAATTGTAAGACATGTCATCAATATCAGCATTGACTTATATTTATGTGTTTATAAAATCTGCGAAATTCCATTGTGTGTGTGGTGTTTCGTGAATGTGAATTTGATAAAACGAGATAATGATACAATACTGAGTTAATAGGGAAACGTGCATATTTGCGACAAAATGGTCTTATTGCATTTTTGGCTTTGTTGTCAGTTGCTTTAAGTCTTTAAGTAACATTTATGTTTTTCAATGGAAATGTATAATTGTAAACACGCATTTATTTATGCTGATAAGAACATGATAGAGGGTAAGGAGAAGGAAAATGAGTAGATGTATACTTTCCTGACATAAATGTAACCGGATACTCACCGCAGACTGAAACAAAAAAGAAATAAACAGTAAACACATTTTCATCAACAGTCAAAGTAATTCTTAAAAACAAGAATAACTTATTACCGGAGTTTAATATGATGTACATCATTTGTAATCCAGACGATTTAAAACAGTGGTACATATCTTCCGATTATGTTTTCAGTTTGAACATATCATTACTCTGATTTTATGAGACATTGTTACGATTTGATTTTATCGGTCATTGATTGAAGTTTGTCTGAAATCTTATTTTATTTGTTATCGACCCAGTGAACTAAAGTATCCGTTATATATTTCGATCATTTAACCATATTAATTAGGGTACAGGACTCTAAGTTAAACATATGGAGGATATCTAACAGTGTCTTCAGTAATACCAAATAAATTTAACGAGTGTATCTCTATTTATTACAATTTATACCAAAATATACCGAGGCATCATAATATCTCACAGAAAGTAATTTTGGCCATTGTCGTTCGTAAGCAGTGTTCTTATTAGACAAATAAGGGGGGAAATTATATTTTTCAATAGTAAAAAAATATATATAAAAATATATACAAATCAGAAAAAAAATGTTATAAATTTGTATGAATTTACTTCTCAACAACAATTTCCCCTGTAAAATTGAGAATATCTTACTTCTTTTAGTAAGAATGTCCTATTTTTCAATGATTTGTATAGACAAATTAATATTGTGAACTACACGTTCGTAGCCACTTGTAGAATTGTTGTGTATGGTGTAAGAGAGGAAAACAGAGTTCAAGTAGTTGTATCTTGGTTTATTAACGTGTGTAGAACTGCTCAGTCCAGTCCTTGGAAACCGACTACATAATATAGTAACATCTAACCTTTTATAGTCCTAAGTCCTAGGTTTGAGTATATATGATTGATTGATATATGATAATACGGAAGACGTCTGTCATATAGCCTAAGACAATATAAGATAACCATGTACAACATGTACAATTAATATCAGATCAACTACGTCAACAGGTAAACAGAATTGGTGCCAAAGGGCAAATGTGTTATATAAAAATACAGATCTAGGAATAAAATCTGATATATATTTGTAACTTAATTTTAAAATAATTTATTATATTTCATTATCAAATTGTAAGATATCGGTAACAGATCATTTAAGATTAATTCGTATGCAATAAAATAAAGAAAGATAATTGATAACGCATACATACTTGACACGCACAAGAAGTATTAGTATCTTTCCATCACATATACGATGTAAGCAAATGCAGGCCTTTATCTTAAACGCATAAGTAATCGAGTTATTTGTGTAAATTCAGTAAACGTGCATAATTGCTTCTAAATATGTATACATATTAATGAAGTATGCTATGAGTTTTTATCCTACAAAAGAGGATGTATCCCGGTGGATATTTTGAATCATGACTCATCAAATAAAGGTAAATTTCAACCAGGTATTGATACTAACGTCAACTTTATTTGTATACACCGGCGGTACATATTTCTTGATTATGTAGTCGGTTTAAACACAGCTTTGACCTGATTATATGAGCCGTTGTTACCACATAGAATTCTTTCAGGGCAAAACATTCAATATATAAGCGTATACAGCTAAAAGTAAATATGCCGGGGATTGACAGGTGGGAGTGATAATATTACCTTATCCTAATCTTACTAGGTGCTGGACCTTAGGCTAATAATCATTATAAAACAGCTTGATATACATGGAAAGGAAAAAATGTATCAACCGAATGTTGAGTTATCCTCTAAATTATTACAACATTTTCTTTTACATTTTCTTTATCATATCCTATTTTTAAATAGTCTGCACGGAAAATATAATGTCACAGTGTAAGATATTGGCGACAACAATGAAACGAAGAAGTTTGTTACATCAGTCGCATTGATATATAGTCGTTTCCCATATATGCTGCCAACAGATGTAATCCCTTATCCTCAAAGCTTAGGTAGACCAGCATATGTAACCGAGTCATTATATATGTAGTTCATGTTTATAATTTAACTTAAATATTTAATGTTATGGATTCAGAGGATGTATTTGTTAAGCTCGAACAATTTTAATGTCATGTATAATATCAGCAACAAACGTGGCTTTATTATCCAAGTAACAATGTTTAGATTCCCGCTTAGTAAAGTAACATTCAATGGACTATCCTAGATGTATACAATATCGACAGGCATTAGTGAATCATCAATTAGATGTTTAAAATGTTTAACATTAAAACCGTTATCTTTCGATTTTATGATGACACTTACTGCGATGTCTATTGTTTTTGCTGTCATTTAAATCACCACATGAAAATATGTATTTGATTTTGCACGATGTTATGAATTAAAACAAAATAGAGTGAACATATTCGTTATCAATATAAATATTCAAAATTCAATTATGGGATAGAATATGATATTCCTATTTGGAACAAAATCCCCTAATGAATACACAATTAACCTCAACTACATTGAGTGTTTGTTGCAAATAATCATCTCCTACATAAGTTCGTATGAGGCGATGACCGACGTTGTCAATTAATACATCGATACATAAAACTAACGAGGTAGTGATTAATATCTGATTTAGAAAATATAATAAAGTTTGTACCAGCAAGTTATTTCACGTGTCTTTTTTTCTATGTACATGTATTTGCTATTTGTTTGTGTACAGGTTTTATTTTGTTTTCGAAAATTTTATATTAACTTGCCTTTCCTCAACCATTTAGTGTGCGGGCGTGCATTAACACAACAACACGAGTGGTAAGACCTAACACAGTACGGTGGCGCTAAAAGAATGTCGGCATTGAGTATGAATATGTTCCTAATCAATAATACAATTCAATCTATAAAATAATAGGTGGTCGTTGATTCTAAACCTTTCAGGCTTTCCTATAAAGACATCGTGTCTTTCAGGTTTTGTTTCAAAAAATTAGTGTTCTTTTTATTTATCATCAACAATAATTGCAACATGAAACAAAAGTTTCTTATAAAATTGATGTTTCGAGTTAAATACGGACATTGATATGAGTTTATGATACATATTGATGAGTAAGTTTAATGTATCACAAGATTGTAAACAAATCGTTATTTATTTTTTCTTTATTTTACACCTTCATCAAGTGTTATCTTCATATAAATGTCTTTAAAACTGCAGAAAATGAAGTAATGATAAGCTGAGTATGAGCATGTGTAATGAACCTTATATGGTTTTAAACATTTTCCTAATCAGACTATCGGACTCTTTTATATGCGTGTCTATATGATAGGGATATTCAACCAAAGAGTCACAAATGTGGTGAAATCCGAGGCTTGCGGAGAGTTTCGCCTCATATTTGATCCCGAGGAGAAATATCTCTGTATAACATTTAATCTTATCACAACCAAATTTCACACAAATGTATCTTAACCGTTATTTTTTCACTGTTTAAAGTTTATATAATTCAGGTTTTTACCAAAATCATACTGATGATATTTTGAAAAATCATACCCATTGTTGACAGGGTGTAACACTTGAGGATCTACGATGCAACGGAAGTAGATTTGATTGGTCGGTAGTTGTAGTTTGTATTGTTTGAAGACCTGTTTACCAATCAGGTTGCCTCCCCGCATACCGCTCTAAAATATACAGACTACTTCCGTTCCATAATCGATGTACCGTCGACTATCGCAATCGCTTTCGATCAATCACTGCACCCTCTCATCTTTAAACCATTGTCACATCACAAAATAATAGCATGCGTTGATATTTAAGAATTCAAACCAAAGTACATTATTGAGTAGATGTACATTTTATATTTAATCGGATTGAACTTAAATTCAAAGTGAATCGAAGCTCACCCCCACTTCCGGTTTTTAGAAGTTTACTTGTTGATATAGTAGGAGTAAGGCTAGTATTTTTTCCTTCTATTAATACTAACTAGAAGCAGATGCCTGTGGATTGATAATGAAGCATTAGTTTAGGAAGCTAAGTACTAATATAGCTACATATAACAGACCACCAATATCCAATCCAGCCAAGAGTATTACAATGACGCCGGTTGCGAGAATGCAGAGATAGGCTGTTCTTAACGGGTTACATTTATGAGGTAAAATGAAAGAATAGTTATCAGCACCGAAATCCCTACAACTTGTCGCGACTGACATAAAAAACCAGTTATAACGTAATGTCATAGGTACCCCGTCCACGGGCTGATTATTATTTGTTGAAGTATCATTACATACACTCATCTAGTTAACAAACATGGATATTTGATTACTACCAACTAAAGTTTCCATTAATCAAATGGAAATACTGAAATCATTGTTATTTAATGATTTAATTCATATTTAATTATTTAACCGACGTATATAGCATATATATGTTCTAGTAAGTTTATCAACGTTTTCATTGAAATTTGAATTTGTCATGAAAAAAAAAGAAGAAAATAAGTCCTCGTAAATCTGGACAATCGATTAGTCATTAGTGTTAAACAATAGTAAACTGATGGTTAGAGATAATTGTTATAAACATGTATTAATCTTAATCAAGTATCATATGAATCAGTCGCAGCAGATAGTGCATCCTTGTTGATATCTTGAACAATATGTCATCAACTGCTGATGTCCTGATTAAACAGTCGGTTTGAACATATCATTCCTCTGATTTTATGAGACATTGTTATGATTTTATTATATCGGTGATTGGTTGACGTTTGCCTGAAATATCGTTGTATTTGTTATGGACGCATTCAACTACGGTATTCGTTACATATTCCGCGCAGTTTCCCATCTTAAAGAGGACACAGACCCCTAAGTCTAATAAATAGAGAAAATTTAACAATGTCTTCAATGTGGCTTATATTTTGATATATCATTATATTTACCACACGAGTAAAATATATTTTGTATTATTGAAGATCGGTTCTATATTATCTTTATTTCAGTTTGGAACAAAATATACAGAGGTGGCTCAATCTCGAAAATTCATTGCGGTCCCCTGTAAACGGATCACAAGTTCACGCAAAATCGTGACATTATGTTGTTTTTTTTTTTGTAACATGCCTTATTACGTCATATTACATGACGGAGAGATACATCCAAATTTTATTTTTTTCATTTGGCGTTTGTATACAGTGTTCTTATTAGTCAAAGAAGAAAAGGAGATATTGTTCACTAATAGAAAATGTAGCTTTTATAGAATTATTAATTTTCGATATTTCACTGGAAAAAAGTGATAAAATAGTGTTTCAAGCTTTTGATGAATCTGTTGGGGATGAGGAATTTGATTGATACTTCTCAACTCTGTCTGGTTTAATTTTGCTGATAGCAGCAAAATCGTATCCAAATCTTACCGGGTGGTTGACCTTACGCTCATTTCCATTATAGAACAGATTGGTATCTCTATTAAGGTAATAAATATATCAATCAAATGTTATACATATGTCAGAATTAACTTCCACACAGCGATTCTTTAAGTGACAATTGAGATTATCATTCCTATTTTTAATTAGGATGTCCTATTTTCCAATAATTTTCTTGAAAAAACATAATGTCACATCACATCTCATTTTGATAATAACAATAGCTTAGTTAAGATTGACTCGTATGCAATGAAATAAAGAAAGTTAATTGATAACACATAACAGAGTAGACACGTAAAACTAGTATCAGGTATAAACAGTTCCCCGCATATACTGTAACCAAATGTGGGCCTTTATCTTAAAAGCAAAAATGATCGAGTTATTTAGTAGATTAGGCTCAATTTAACTGTAATTGTAAGACATGTCATCAATATCAGCATTGACTTATATTTATGTGTTTATAAAATCTGCGAAATTCCATTGTGTGTGTGGTGTTTCGTGAATGTGAATTTGATAAAACGAGATAATGATACAATACTGAGTTAATAGGGAAACGTGCATATTTGCGACAAAATGGTCTTATTGCATTTTTGGCTTTGTCGTCAGTTGCTTTAAGTCTTTAAGTAACATTTATGTTTTTCAATGGAAATGTATAATTGTAAACACGCATTTATTTATGCTGATAAGAACATGATAGAGGGTAAGGAGAAGGAAAATGAGTAGATGTATACTTTCCTGACATAAATGTAACCGGATACTCACCGGAGGCTGAAAAAAAAAAAAAAAAAAAAAAGTAAATACATTTTCATCAACAGACAAAGTAATTCTTAAAAACAAGAATAACTTATTTAATTAGAAAACAAACAGTTTAACAACCTAGAACAAAACATAGGAAATCGATCCTTGGTGAAATGAATTCTATCAATTTTACTGACAATATTGATGGGAAAAAAAGTTTGCTGGTGTAATTTCGTAAGAAAATGTCATGTATAATATCACGATTTTTTGGGTTTTTAGATTTTACAATGAACAATTACTGCGATGCCTGTCGAAAGGGACCACAGAACCAAATATCAAATAGATTTAGGGTTTTGGCAGAATATTTGATAGGAAGGTTAATGAATTTGAATCCATGTGATAGACGTTTCGAAAGTTATACAAGTATAAAATAAATGTAGATGTAAAATATTTTGATAAAAAATTCCAGTCTGTCTCTGGCCCAATATATAGATATAACAAAAAAAAAAAAAAAAAAAAAAAAAAATACTGAAAAACACAAAAAAACAACAACCTAACAAACAAACAAATAAAGTCAAATAGGGAGAATTTTCTAATGTTTTATTTACAGGTGTGTGCGGCAACACTCTTCAAATTAAGGGTTTAGTGAACCACTGTTGAAAACTGCATTTAAAAAGGACAGTGGTAAATATTAGCATTACCGTCTACGGCAATATAACAGAATTAATCTCAACAACACTTATTTATTGTTGCAAATAATTATCTCAACAAGAGTGCATGTACATTATTGATCGATCCATAAAACTTACTAGGCAGTGATTAATTTTAAATGTAAAATTTGTCAAAGTTTGAACCGTAAGGTTATATCACATTTTTCTATGATCATATACGTATTATTTGTTTGTATAAAGGTGTTGAGGTTTTATATAAGCTTACGCTAACTACATATTTTTTTTCACGAACAAAATACCTTTTAACGGCTTTCTTTACGCATGTGGGTTAATGTTGCATTTACAATTAAAAAGAACAAAAAACGTCATGTTTTAATATAAATTCAATATTTAATGATTTCCCGGTTAGTTCTGTTTGTTTTCTTGATCGGATTTTAATGTTAGGTGTCCAACGTCTTTATCGGGATGTTTTCGTCGGTCCTCGTGTTCTCGCGTGGTCACGTGACCGGCACGAAGGACTACATTAACACTTGGTCGGTAAATATGGCCAGAGCACCCGACTAACGTATTTTGTCGTACAACCAAATATGATACACTTATTCATCGTGCTAGGAAACCGAGAAAAAGTGCTGTACATTCTTCTATTTATTCAAGTATGGTTACATAACGGCGTTTTAAACTGGTGTTAATTGACGAAGTGCCGATTAATTGACTACTTTGTAAGTAATTTTGACGATGTTTGTCATTTTCGTAAGAATGTACAACACTTTTCGTTGTTCTCATACAATTACCTTCACGCTCTTACCTGTTTCATAAGTATTGATTTAGGGTAGTCGGGTGCTCTAGGACGATTCATAGAGCAAGTGTTAATGTTCATTCTCCAATATTGGAACTCTTCGGTGTTTTAAGTATCGAAATCGGCATATAGAAACGAACAAACGTTAATAAACGAATGCAATGGATCGTAATTAATTCAATTAATTATTTACAGATGATTTCCAAAGACATAAGGTATAGTTAGAAGTTTTCGGCTGTACACATGCAAGTTTGTAAATTCGTCACTGTGATAAAACCACCGTCCTCATCGTTGCCATGACAGCCGATCGAAGCTGCGATAACGAATGCATTGACAAAGTGAAAGTTGAAGTATTTTTCGCAACATGCCGTTAAAACTTAAAATTACATTCACATCTCATATTGATTGGGGTTGTTTAATCATACCTGATCAATTGAATTATCAGAAAACTAACAAAAACACTAAAAAACACAGAATGAAACCGTCGTGTCAAGCAGTGCAGACACAACGCGGGATCTGTAAACAATGTGACGTCATTGGAATGTACAAGTTGCAACAATGTACAACAATGTATATTTACATGAATACACTAATGAGCAACAAAACGGGAGGCAACATTAACCCACATGCGTAGAAGCGTCCTGTCGCCGAAAATGTTTTAGTTATATGAGGTTATACGATTTTGCAAGAGTTTTTCGACTTAAATTCAGTTTACATTTTTTCATAGCTACAGGGGCAACTTCTGTCCAACATAACGAGATATATATATATTTTTTATATATTTTAACAGCTGGTGCTCCGTGTATGTGTACCATACATCACAGCTGTTTTTGTAAGAGATTTATTGTTCTGTAGGTGGATGTAATGCCTGGCACTTTTGCTAAATGCCAATGATATAATGGAAACTGGTTTTCTAATTGTTCATCAGGACAGAAGCAAATTTTGATAAGTTATGCATATATATATTGCTTTAGTTTACATATGTTCCCATGTTACATTAAATCGCATAAGATTTATATTAAGGCTTCAGTCACATTTCTAACGATCTCTATATTATTATTTCGTATTATTTAAAAAATATCAACCAATGTAGTGATTAAATTTACAATACGTTAATGATAGTCAAATAGCAGGATATTGAACTTCTACTTAAATTTGTTTTAAGATTGTATTCATTAGTTATTTATCGGACACGATAGTAAGTGAAAATTGTTTCAGTAATCGTAATATTGAGTTGTATAATACTTATCTCGCATCATTGTAAAATTAAACTAAATATGTCGACACTTCTTTATCTGGGTGATTTATAAGTGTCTTTAATTATAAAATATGCCAATCAATCGAATCAACTGAATGCTGCAAGTCATGTATACATAGTGATCAATTAGATTTTGTGTGATGCGACATATTGATGATTGTAATAACAATTGAAGTCACGTATGATCATCTATTGAATAATCGTATCTTGTTTTGCTGGCATCAATGACTTCGATTTAACATCATTAAATAAAGAAATTTAAAGCTACAATTAATGAAGTACTGGGACTGTTTTCCTAAAATAAATACCCTAATCATAGCCAATGGAATGTTCACGGGTTGTTATGAATGTATATATATATTACTGATTGATATGACCATAGCAAATGGAATCGTAAAGTTACAGTTAATGTAGTGTCCAAACAATATATCGATAATTGAGTTATATGGCAATAACTAACGGAAATGTGCAGCTACAGTTTATGAAGTATTCACCTAATCTAAAGTGCAATACAAGTTAATAATCATGGCGTGTTGTTGTTACTCTGTACTCCAGTTCAAAGCTTAACATCATAAATTATTGACGTTATTGCTAGAGAACCTCAATAATTAATCTTCCGACTTTAATGCATGCCTGGAAGCGTACATAATACATCCGTGTGTAATCGTTTCACAATGCTTTACGTTTATCTGAGGCCTTTATATACAGAAAAAAACGAAGAATTCAAATATCTGAATACAAGCTGAGATTTTCCAAGAATATAGCCTCGTATCTAGCATCGAACTTTAGACAGGAAAAAAACTCATTGATTTACGTTTTGCTGGCCACCTGAATACTCTCAGCGATAAATAAACAGCAAAAAAATATATCACTCACAAACCGAAAATGGGCCTTATCTCCGAATATTTATATTTTTATGTTTCAATTTATTTTTTGAAAGAGAAACGTTAACACCAAAAGGTGCACAGGATGTGCATTCTTCAATATATCCTTTGTCCATGAAAACATATCGGGAAAAGTTGTGATGGGTAGTATATCTCATGATATCCTACTATTTCAATAGATTTGAGATTCCCATTTGAAGAAAAAAGGAATTAATGGTGATTGTTACAAAAAGGCGAGTTGACCTTGAACATAAAGATATTGAAATAATTTGGATAGCAGTCCATGCTGAGTCTCATAAAATTCTATTATGTTGTATTTATAGGCCTGAAATGCCTGTCAGCTATTGGGATTCTATTCTGGAAAGAGCAGTAGACACAGATTTAAATATAGTATTGACAGGTGACCTGAATGTTAATATGCTAAACTTACAACCTCACAGTCATCTCGGCAGATTAATAACAAAATTTAACTTCAATAGCTTTGTAAATGATCCTACTAGGATAACTGCAACTACATCAACCTCTATAGATGTTGTCTTTTCTAATAATCATAAGTTGGTTTAAAATGTAGTTGTAACTCCTCCTATTTGTAGTGACCATTGTGTTATTAAATTCAATGTCTCATATAATGTGTTTAAACTAAAACCTTATCAGAAACAAATATTGATCTATCATGAAGCTGACTTTGAAAAAATGAATAGGAATTTGAGTTTAATTGATTGGGAATTACTATCAGAATCACATAATAGTAATGAATTTAATGATGTTTTGTGTGATGCTATCAATGAACAAATATCAGAATGTATCCCTAGTAAACTAATTACAGTTAGACCTAGTGATAAAAAATGGGTTTCAAATGAAGTTAGATTAAAAATAAGACAAAGGAATAGGGTACATAAGAAAGCAAAAATAAGTAATCTGCCAGCCCATTAGGAAAACTATAGGAAAGTCAGGAATGACACCATTACTCTTATACGAGAATCAAAGAAAAAAATTATTGGTAATTTACAAAAATCTTTAGCAAACAAAAACACAACTCCTAGCAACTGGTCGAAAATAACTAAGGATGTACTTAATATAAGCAATAAGTCTAGCCCTATCCCTCCTCTTAAATTTGAAGATTCTTTTATACAGCATCCTTTTGATAAAGCGGAATGTCTGAATAAATACTTCACATCCATATCTACTTCTTCAGAAAATCTTGAGCCTGTTCCTGACATTGAAATGAACCTTCCACATTCTTTAGAAAATATAACAATTACCCAACAGGACACTAGTGATCAACTTCTTCTTAATAGCAATAAGCCACCTGGTCCTGATGGTATGATTCCTAAAATCATCAAGAAACTTGAACCTTCTATTACCCTTCCTCTTACTTTACTCTTCAATAAAACTATTCAAACAGGAGTTATCCCCCTTCGCTGGAAAACTGCAAACATAAATGCTATTTATAAAGAAAAGGGTCGGCCAATGATGCATCTAATTATAGGCCTATTTCTATTACATCTTGTTTTAGTAAAATAATAGAAAAAATATTTTTTAGATACTTGTATAATTATTTGAAAGAACACAATATTATCACTAAACATCAATCTGGGTTTATGCCAAACGATTCAACTGTTAACCAACTGTTATCTATTTATCATACTATTGTACAAAGCCTTGATCAATATAAAGAACTTAGATTTGTTTTCTGTGACATAAGCAAGGCGTTTGATCGTGTTTGGCATGATGGACTTTTACATAAACTTAATGCGGGGGTACCCCAGGGCTCGGTTTTCGGTCCAATGTTGTTTTTACTTCATATAAATGATTTAGTTGACTGTGTTGCCAATGTTATTAAGCTGTTTGCTGATGACACATCACTGTACGCTATAACAGTTGATGATCCTAATCAATTGGCTGGGCAATTAACAGGTGATCTAACTAATATTAAGAACTGGGCCATCAAATGGGATATCAAGTTCAACCCAAATAAAACTAAATCTGTTATTTTTTTTCTAAAAAACAAAATTCTACTCATCCAGATATGTATTTTTATAATGAGCCAGTAAGTGTTACCCATACTAGTTGGGCGACACCTGAAGGATGTCACAGAAAGAATGAAGCGTAGTGAGGGGCGTTAACTCTGTTCGGCACTTTTCATCAAAATCGTTCAATATCTATTTCAACCAATGAGAAGACAGACTATGTGTTAATTGTTGGGTCGCGAGGGCCGGGTGGTTAAGGTGTCCCAACATTTTATCACTAGGGTAGCCTCGCTGTCCAACTCAGGGTTGGGAGTTCGAAACCCACGTGACGTGGGGCAGTTACCTGGTACTGACCGTAAGTCTGTGGTTTTTCTCCGGGTACTCCAGCTTTTCCTCCACCACCAAAACTTTTCCTCCACAACCAAAACCCGGCAGGTCCTTAAATGACCCTGGCTTTTAATAGGACGTTAAACAAAAATAAGTGAAACTGTCTTGTTGCCAAGGAAATGAATCCCATACAGGTGAATTTGCTGTCCCAAAATACCCCTATTTCGTTGAATTCAGACAATATCTAAATTTGGACCATTCGGAGGCCAGGAAATGATGACTATTTCGGTAAAACTTGAAAATGAGGTGACCAGAGGGACAGTGTCCCATGATGTACCTACATATCAAATTTCATTGAAATCAGACAATATCTTAATTTAGACCAATCAGAGGCTGGGAAACCATTTCAAATGGCTGTCATTTTCTTGAAAAAATGTTAAAAGTGAGGTTAAAAGAGTAACTGGTGTCCCATGATGTAGTCTACCCACATACCGAATTTCATTGCAATTCGCCAATATCTACATTTGGACAAACATCCTCGAAAAAATAGGATTAACTCTTTCGGGTAGGAATATCCAAGATTTAATGGGAATTGACTCGTCCCGATATCAATCTTGGAGAAAATTGTTAATTAATCACACTGGCGCAAGGAAAATCCCTTTTTTGTATGAATTCCCCAGTCGAGCATAATGATACAAATGAAAGAAGGAAAATTTTTTTGTGTGTTTGACATAGCCATTTCATTAAATTGATATTTTGAGACTTTCCCCATAGTTCAAAGTCAGTATCAGTGTCTTTGTCAGTGGTTCATGTCGAGCAAATTGGGAAATTGTCTTTTTTTTTTTACTTGAAAATTTTGCAACATCTTCCGTAGTTTTGGGAACTAATAAGTTCATGATCGATCATCATCATATCGATAATTGATCGATCATGAATAGAACTTTAGGAAAATAAAAGCATTAATATGACTAGTACATTATAATTACCCAGGTAATTTAATATCAAGAACAGGTGAGCGAGTTATCTCCCTTTTTCTATCACTGATGAAAATTAGGTAATAAGCAAAGTTTTAAAATGTTTTATGTGAATTTGAACAATAGTTCATGTGAAGGAAGCTTAACCATGCATAATAAATCATGTTTTTATTTTCAAATAACTTTTTGCAGCCTTTCATGAGGTAGCAGTGCACACCAGTTTGCCAGTTTCTGAATATATATATATTTGCTTTGTTGGCGTGGTTTATCATCCTTTGAATAGCCAGCTGAGTCAGTTTGAGGCAGGGTCTCCTTGAAGTAGTTGGTGACTACGTCTGAAAACATGCAGACGGCCTGTCTGTCCACATGCCATCCAGGAAAGGGAGCAATAATTTATGAAAATGAAGCTTACCAAGCAAAATAAATAATGTTTTCTTTTAAAATAAACGTTTTAAACTTCTTATAAGGTAGCAGTATAGATCAGTTTGCCCGGTTTCTGAAAAATAAGTAGCATCCCTAAGTCTGAAGCTGGGTCTCCTTGTAGTAGTTGGTGACTACCTGACTGAACAACATACAAGAGGCCCATTGCATGCCATTCAGAGCAATAAGGGTAAAGTGGTATTGTCCAAAGTCACAACCACGACAGCACATACCGGCCTGAATGTCAGCTTCCCTTTTCTTCTGCAGGATAACTGTTAAAACTTTTCTATACTTTTTCTATCAATATAATATTAACAAACCTGGTGTATTTGGTTTAACGTCCTATTAACAGCCAATGTCATTTCAGGACGTCCCAGGTTTAGAGGTGGAGGAAAGCGGGAGTATCGCGAGAAACAATACCAGCCTACAGCCAGTACCAGTTAATAATAACTTCCCCACGTAGGTTTCGAACTAGCAACCCAGAGGTGGAGGGCTAGTGATAAAGTGTCGCGACACCTTAACCACTCGGCCAACTCGGCCCCTCAATAATAAGTAATTAATAAACTTTCTTCCAGTGGCAATAATACAAAAGAATTGAAAATTATGGAAAATTTGTTTCTTAATATCTATAATGCCTTGAAATTGAGAGAATAGTTATACAAGTTGAAATGAAAACCATATTTTATGCAAATTCTCAAAAACATTTTAATGAAGTAGAACAGAGGGAAATTACTTGCGGTCTACGGCCTCGGTTACAGTAATTGTTTAAAACTTATTAATTCTTATTTGTCACAGTTGCAATTGTGAAAATTAAAGAAAATGGTGTTATCCCAATATCAAAATAGTTTGATATTAAGAGAATAGTTCTCCAATGTGAAATTAAAACCAGATTCCATGTAAAGTTTCAAAATTCTGAATTTGTTTCTTCGGTACAAAATAGAGGGAACTAAACTTTGGCCAACAATTTAGAACACCCTTCAGCTTCCTAATGTAAATATTTGCATACATGTATAATGGTGTTGGCCTAAAAAAGAAACATATACACTATTTACATGTACACTAGTCCCTGTGTTACTGTATTTTACCTGTGTGCAGATGACATTATGAAGAAGACTATTTTGAAGAATTGTTACCATAAAATATGAATATTTTGAAAGTTTGAATATATCGAATAATTTTCTATAATATACCTTTAGATATATAAGTAAACTTTAAATTCAAAAGATAAAAAAAAAAAAAAAAACTACATGCATAATATGGTTCCCCAACATTGAATTTAACTTTGTGCGACACAATAAATACATGATAGTTAAAAAAAACTTTCGTATAAATTGGTCAGAATTGGTTTCTTGCACATTGTTTTTTTTTTGGTATATGTAAGTGAAAGGTTGAAATATGTTGGTATGGTATTAAAGCAAAGATATTTCAAAATTTACCAATTGCTACCTGTGGGCAGATGACATTTTGAAGAAAAACTATCTTACAAAATAGTGATAACAAAATATTGGTAATTCTTTGATAACTGATTAAAAATTTAAAAGATAAAACAAAAATACAACATGGTTCCACACCTTAAATTAGTTAATTAACTATATATAATTTGATATAACAGTTGACATAATTTTAGTAAAATTTTGTGTGAACAGGTTTCTCGCACATGGTTTCTTTGGCACATGTAAGCAAAGGGTTGAAATATGTTGAATATGTAAATTATGGAAGTGATGATAAAGCAACTTATAGATACTTGAAAATTTACTAATTCATAAAATTTCAAAGTCAACTACTTTGTAAAATTGTTATAGCTAAAACCTGATAACTCTTTGATTTTGTCAAATAATTTCCCATCTCATCCTTTTTTTGTAATAAGTTGAAATTAACTTAATTTCAAAAGATAAAAAAATGCATGACATCTTTCTATACACCAAAAACAACTGAATTTTACTTAATGTGACATAATAATTGACAATATTTTAGCTTCAAATTGTCAGAACAGTTTTTTTGCATGTTGTTTCCTTTGGTGCATAAAAGTGAAGGGTTTAAATATATTTGGAAATTTATTTCATTATATATTAATGCAAAAGATGTTATAATTTGACACTGTCCTAAGAACCATCTCAATTAAGGGCAGGTCAGAGACTTCAAAATTTAAAGCATTAGAATATAGATATTTCATTAAGAAATTGAAAAAAAAAATCTATTACTGAAAACGAATTGTTCAGTATACTGCTAGGGTGTACTGAAGTATATGTATAGTAGTTCCTTGAAAGTTCGTGTCATTGTAAGGTAATATGTATGAGATATTATTCTCGAAACGTCGTGGCTCCTCAACATAAACAAACATCAGCTGATCAAGACATCAAAGCATCAACTAACGACACAGTAATTTCATTAAACAAACAAACAATAAAGAAATTAAATATTACATATTTAAATGTCACCTGTCTCTAAAACATTAATGAACACGTAGCTTTTACACTAGGCCTGCTGCCAGTACTGGAACAAAAGCCTACGACTACGGCTACGACTAAGTACGAGTTTAGATTTGTTATCGAACGCTGGTCTAGGTTGACGATGAATACTGATCCTTGAAAGCAACAAATATTATATGGTCATAGTAGAACAACTATAACCTCCAATATCACATTTAATATGATAGAATATTAAAAAGTCCTGGTCCTGACGGGAAAATGTAATACAACTCACTTAGACTGCAGCTAAAGCCTGGAGTTGAACGAGTAAGCGGCGTGAAGTCCCCGGTGTTGTTCCATCCGGAACTCCTCGGGGAATCATTTCAGAGATAATACCCGATGAGTTCAGGATGGCTTTATTTCTATAGTCGTCCTTTATATATGCGGTCAAGCCGACCATTCCAAGTGTGTTAATAATTTCTATTACATATAAACTTCATACGTCAATTTTAACGGACCTGTTGATGTTAATGCAGGCTTTAAAAGACATCATCAAGATGATTCGCGTAAAACAAATATAAAACCAGTTGATTCGTAATGATTTTAATGCTTATAACTGTGTAAACCGACCCGGTCTATCTGTTCCAACCCTGCTAAACGGAAAGGAAACGCCGGTCTAGCGTCATCAAAACTGGCAGCCTATTTATAGGTAAATACCCCAGTCGAGTGGAAAAATACTGAGAAGGTCGAAAAAATAGGCCATTTTCAAAACAATCTTGTAATCGTTCTGCTGAAGATATCGAAAAACTAAACACTTTTCTTCAGGAAACATTTATGTCTTTGTATGTGCATTGTATATATATATGACTTTTTTTCTGAATTTTGAGGGCGATTTAAACAGAACCTCTTGGTCAAAATGTCGATTTTGGCATGTTTGACCCAAAATATCTCACAAAAACGATTTTCCACGGGGATACCAGATACACCCAGACCTAGATCGAGTCGAGTTTTACAATGGCTCAAAGTATCAACCGAATTGTATTTACCAATTTTTCTGTCCTCAAATCGCTATTATATCCGGCAAAATAGGCGAATTAGCTCGTATTATCATTACTTTCCGTAAGGAACGATAACTCTAATGAGTTATCGCCCCTCACTACACTTCATTCTTTACTCATAAACATTTAGGCCTTACATTCAGTGAGGATGCTAAATGGAATGATCACATTAATGACATTTAAAAAAAAAAAAAGCAAGTAAAAGGTTAAATATTTTAAGGATCATGAAACATCAGCTGGATAGAAAATCATTAAATACTATTTACATTTTTTATATAAGACCAATACTGGAATATGCTGATGTGGTATGGGACAATTGCCCACAAAACTTAAAAGATCTCTTAGAATCTGTCCAACTTGATGCTGCTAGGAGGTACCTCACATCATATTTTGTACAAAGAATTAGGATGGGTAACATTAGAAAGTAGAAGAAAACAACACAAACTAATGCTGATGTACAAAATTCTCCATAATGAATCACCAGATTATTTGAATGATATTGTTGAACCCTATCGCCATGATCCAACCCTATCTGGATATCCACTTAGATCAGTTAGACTCTTTGATCCACCTTGATGCAGAACAATTAATTATTTTAATAGTTTCTTTCCTTCATGTTTAATGAATTCAATAACATTGCCTCTAGTCTAGAAAATGTTCACTCTATATATCAGTTTAAAAAATTAATCTCTCAGCACCATATCCCAAATTCAAATACTACTGATGTTTTCAAACTATTAGGAAATCGAGAGATGAACATTCTTCTCTGTCAACTAAGAAATAATGCTAGCAATCTTAACTTCGACCTCTTCCAAGATCATCTATCCGATTCACCCATGTGTTCTTGTAATGTTAGTATTGAAACTGCATGCCACCTCTTCTTTGAATGCACTAGATATAATGATATACGTATCATTCTCTGTCAAAATACTACGCAAGTCATTCATCATGACCACTTACTACTAGATGTTTTTCTCAACGGCTGTGGAAATTGTAATGAAATTGAAAATTTAGCTTTTCTCTCTGCAGTATCTAAATACATTTATGATTCAAAAAGATTTAAATTTCATACTTGACAACTTATAACCACATTGGTATAGTACATGTATGTAAGCATGTTATGATATAAAAGACATACTTATATTATTTATTATTATTTACTATTTATTATTATTTCCTTAACAAAATATGCATGTGTAGTGAGAAATAAATAAAAATGATGTACATTTTGTATATTAATTATGATATACTAGTAGTAATAAATACATTTTTACAAAGATGGTATATATATTGATACCATGAAACTGATACCATATAATTTAATGCTACTTCCTGCTTCTGCATATATTTTTCTATATATAAGTCATATGGTTGTTTACTATGGAGAGTGTGGCTTGGTGGTCAAAAATATATATATTTCTACCTACATGATAATATTGTGAGGCAGCTCCTGTTAAATACTATTATCAGTCAAATAATCATTTCAAACTTTATATTTAACCTTTAACCCAAACAATATAAACTATCTGGTGAATTTCTAAATTTCATCAGTGGATGGCCAGTGTGATGATGAAATGGACTATGTGGCCTGTATCTGTTGGGATAAGGAAATTCAATACCATCAGATGTTTATTCCATACAGTTTGTTAAAATGTATTAAATTAGGAAATAAATGCCTATTCTGTCTTTTTGCTTTAAATATTGTCTTACCTATTTAAAAAGGTTAGAGTATTCCTTTCATAAAACAAAATTAATACTAATCTAACGGAGATATCTCTTTGTTAAGCATTGAGATTGTAATATGTAATTAATATGTAATGTGTTTTATTATGTCCATGTTTGTACCATTGTATATGTTTCTGTTTTGGAAGAGGACTTATATAGGCTTTGCCTGCTGTCCAATCCTATTGTCCTTATGTGTCAATAAAATGTTTTTGAAATAGTCTGTAAAAATATGTTACGATATTCGTTGTAAAATAAAGGCATTGTTGCTGTATTTCTAACTTGAATGTTGTTCGACAAATGTTACAGGACAAGTGGAATACATTGTAGTTATCTTGAAATATATGATGTACCAGCATCTCATAAATTGTTCCACTTTATTTTATTTTAATTCTTGTAATAGCTATGTCACTAATGGCGTTGTTATCTTTACAACACTCTCTGAATACACTATTTGCGAATTTAGTTAATGAAAAGTAGTTTTATCGCCAATTTGGCGGCGAATTCGGTATCAACTGGGTATCAGAACGAGCCATTCCAATTCTTCCGGGCGTGTGTGATAGTTGGTAAGAGATATAGACAAATTGGTCAAATTTCCATTCTTATAGTTTTGTTGAAATATAGTGATAAACCTTTTTTCTATTTTTATAATAAACTTGTCACCTTCTGGTAGCCTTATGTGTACCTTATGTACTTCTTATTTGCATATGCGCGTGCATAAATGGTATTAATGTAACAAATAGAGTATTCAATTTAATTGCTTTTAAGCATCTGATATACTGATATATACATTATAAGACAATTTGAATTGTTATTATAAAGAAGTAAGGTATTACTCTAGGTGACCGAATATTTCATCAGAAAAAAAAACTAGGTTTGATTCTGGTACGTATTGTCTGATCTAATATAAGTAGAACACTACTGTTTTTAGAGGTATATTCACCATGTGAAAAAAAAAGTCTTCCTGTAACACGATGTTGATTGTTAAACATCAATTTATATTCCTTAAAACCCTGAGTCATTAAAGATCGTTTACAAACATTGACCCATTACAGAGTGTTATTTTTTAAAATGTGTATAGCTGGCTAAAGGCAATATATTTACATCCATTTATAATAATGGAATCACACATGGGATATAGTGCCGAATAAACTAATCAACTACATGTATTTCAAAAAAATAATGCAAAATGATTGTTTTCAAACCAATTTTGATTTCCGTTTTTTAAACGTGACTTGCATTTGAAAGCCTCCAAAATCACTGCATATTATATTCAAAGTTTAATTCTATATTTTCCTTGGACGTTCTGCACATTTTTATATGTGGATCTGGTTGTTTGGTAACAATGTATTTTTTCCAGTACTTGAACTGGTTCTTACCTACCTACTCATTGATTTTGAGCAATATGGTGCACCCTAACGATTTATAGAACGTTTTTTTTTATTACCGAAGGCTTCATAGAAAGGCACAAACGCTGACAAAGAAATGGAATGGGTGGTAATTGATTAAATCGATTATTTGCTGATGGAAGGTTTTCGGTTATTCATAAAAAAGGGTTAAACATGTTAACCCAACAGCTTTACGTATCCATGTCATTCGACATGCACATACAATATTAATATTGAAATTATATACGTAATTCGCAGTGTATCATTTCGTTTTGTATTTGTGTATAAATAGTCATAGTATTTTTTTTCATTCTCTTGTTCCATTAATAATGACTTGTCAATGAGGATCGCATACCTGTGTGATGATCTTTCAATATGTCATAGTGATGTTTAAGAAATTACAATAATATTTGTACTCTGCACGGTACATGCATATCAAGACACCAATTATGATATTTCATGGTTTTAACATTATCATCAAGGCTATTTGATTCAATCTTTTAGTCAAAGGATATTTATAGGTAATGGCAGTACAGACAGTGTACTACATACATCAATACAAATGGGGAATGCAAACGGAATCAGTAATGACTTATTGGCATAGTTACCACATGTACGAGCTGGTAATTGATCGGTAAAGACAACTCGGTATTGATACTCCATTTATGATCTAGTTAATTTAAAAGAGTGGAACACCATTCCTGATTATGCAATCGTTGTGAGCATATCCCTTCTTTGACTTGATAAGACATTGTTAATATATCATTGTAACGGAGATTGCTTAAAGTTTGTCTGAGATCTGGTTTTATTTGTTATGACCACAATCATCTACATTATACATTTTATATTCCTGTCATTTAAACGTCCTTATGTTTGAACAGGGCAGTACGTGAACATATTTTATTAATGAAATCTGTGTGCACATGTTTGCCAAGATTATTTAATTAAATTGGTATCTTTTATTGTTTTGTGGACAATATCAGTGCCAACATTAATCCTGAATACCATAAGTGATGTGAAGAGCTGTTTGTTAAATCTGTGATATGGCTATCTAGATGTTAATTAAAATAAATGGGTTTAGTATCTAGGCTTTAATTGTAAGTGGGTGGGGGTGCCGAAATCAACGTAAAGATTTTCACGTATATATCATCGAACAACAACTGATAGTGGTTTTAATAACAAAATAATACTATTTGTATGTAATCATATTTTGACGACATATGCTGTTTATCATATTAAATCAATACAATTTAGCATCCGTGATATATCATTCATTTAAAGGGTCCAAATTGTTCAATTGATAAGGTGATACCATGATTGTAAAATTGCAATATTTTGGCAATAGCAATATTATGTAACAACGATAAAAGACCACAATATCAACTTAGCATGAATTATATCAATATATCTTTAAAAAGGAGGAATAAGATTGATATTGCCACTATAATATATCCTTTAAAACATTTGTTATCCCTGTTGAAATTAGTTGAAAAAACAAATAATCTCTAACCAAATAATAATCTTTAAATGAGCCAATGATAAGTTGAAAAGAAATTATAGTATCATCAGTAAAACAATATGGTCGTTAACAGGCGTCTGTAGAATTGGTACTAATGTTGTCAGTTATGATTTACAGCGATTCCGTATATTATCTAGTAAAATAATTAACGACGGTAAATACTTTTGATCCCTTTGATGTTCAACACAGCTCGGTGACCATTAAGCGAAACTTTACTGATTGGTTGACCAATCGGTGTACCTTACAAGTTTAAATACAAACGTTTGATTGACGCGAAATATAATTTTTGAGAAGGCGGGGTTTAACCACGAAATGCTTAACATTACTTCTGGAGTATCGAGGATAGGTATACATGTAACAGTGATACAGATATACGCCAATTGGATTGTATTCGAGGGACGCACATACACGTATGTCCTGGTTTTTCATAATTAACTTAATTTTGATTTATTTTCTCGGATGATATAATTAGTTACATATCTATTATCCCAAAGTTAGATAATATACCTTAGGGAAACTTAGCTGTTGTGTTCTTCAACATATGTTTTAATAAGAAGTCCTAACCATTTAAAAGTGTAATTCTTACTGTAAGTTGAAGTTCAAGATATCTATGACGCTGATCGAAAGGAGCGTAAATGAAAACAGCGATATTTTAATCATGCGGAATGCTACAACACTATTCATTATCGAAATGGAATATGCGTCGGGTACAGTCAGCGACATATCAATATTCCTGGTACCATGTGCAATGGACGTGTTCCTTCGATGTAGTTGTTGTGACGGATGTATCGCTGTGATTTGATAGCGACCCAGCCCAAAAGTTTTAACAAAGAGCGTGGGTGATTTCAGCTGACCGATCGTTACAATTGTGGAAGAGACCTATATATAATCCTTTATGTCTCAGGTGGTGGTAAAAAAAAAAAAAAAATGAAAAATGATTCGATCGAAATTTTAATGAATCCATTTTAGTCGCATCTACTTGCAAAACTATTGGTACATTGTTCATCAATCAGGCGTTTGTATTCCAACTTGTGATGTACACGATTGATAAATAGATCAGAAACGTTTTGCCTGTTGAGTGTAGCCGAGCTGTATGGGACATCAAAGGGATCCAGATGATCTACCTGAATTATTTTGCTAAAACTTTCGCGGTATCACTGTATATATGAGAGAGTATCTAGATGAAAACGTAACTGCAAATTTTATGAATTTAAAATTGCGGTTTGTCCGTCTGAGGACTTTTATTTAAAACTTTATAGCATTCATAAATGTGAGGCGTTTCAAAATTTGATGTTAGTTTAGAGATCGTCATGGGACTTGAAATTCTGCTTTCTTTAAAAAAAAATAATGATAATTAATATATATTAGTTACTATATGCAAAACGATTTGGTATGTGATTAACGTGCATTGTCCTACCTTGCTTATTTCTTAAAATAAAAATATGCGTTGCGAAAGGCAAAAATTGCAGCTTCAAAAACACAGGAAATAATAATCAAAGCCGTACTTTAGCCAACGAGATATATTACATGGAGTGATACGTTGAGCAACAGCGATCAAATTATGAAGAAAGAAAGGGACTTTGGGATTAAATATTCATTGTAGCTTTCCATTACAATTTTTGAATGTGAATATATCCACTATATAATATGATCATGATATAAAATCCCCTTTTAATAACACTTCTGTGAAAATGAAATAAAACGTTGTTAAATATGATATATCCTAGAACAGTACATTGATGAATAAACATCCGCCTTTCATATTCTTAAACATGTATAAAGTATATATTAATCACGCATCTTTATCTTTGAATATTTTAAACATTAGATACAGCTTCAGATGTAAGTTATCAAATATGACATATATGATTCGTGAGACGTGGGTTTCAATATTTTAGTACGCTAAGCTTAGGATATAATGGCATTAATTACCGTATTCTCACGAAAAACAGCTGATAATTACGAACTTTATCAGTTTAAATTATAAATGTAAAAATGAATGATAAACAACGTAATTTCATAGTAATCACGCTTCTGGACTTCTAAAATTTCAACACATTGATCTTTTAAAAGTGAAAGCAGAATTTGATAACTTCCCGAATATTTATACATCTCCTCAGTGGCTTCTGAAATCTTTTTTTTTTTTTTTTTTGTAGGTCTTAAATACGGTATGACATTTTAATAAATATAGATGATATGTATGTTTTAATAAAGGTGTGTTACTTAAGCTTTGTATATGATGGTACCGAAGACAGTATTCTCAAGAAAACAAAAGATTATTATTTATTACTTTAAACGAACAATGTAAAATAAATTATAAATAACTTAATGTCATAGTTATCCCGCTTATCAACTTGTAGTAGCAGATTTGAAAAATTTCCACATGATGTAATCGGTTTAACATTTACATGATAATATCCGCTAATACATTTATCTCTTACGTTTTGATGTGACTGATAGTTCCTTGTTTGCCCTACATTTGACATTGCTGTATTTACAGTTTAGTACGGCATCATTTACTTATTCTGTAAATTTATTCATCTTACTGAAGATACGGAGCACTATAGTCGACAAAATAACATCTTTTATAAAGGACAAACATTCAGAAGTTTTGTTGATACTATTACACTCTTCAATGATCTTGAAAAAGCAATCGGTACTTGATGAAAGTACGATGTTATAAATACGACATTTTATCGAAAGGGATGATAATGTTATAAGCAGTTATTCGCACGTGTGTTAATTTGATTTAGTTTCTTTTTACCCCATCACTATCTAGTTTTGCGTAATAACGCGAAAGTTTCGCGATATAATGCGTTAGTTTCGTGTAATAACGAGTTAGTTTCGCGATATAACGCGTTAGTTTTGCGTAATAACACGAAAGTTTCGCGATATAACGCGAAATAAAATATTATTTTCTTCTACGAAAAGGAGAGTATTAAAAAGATACAAAAATGTATAACGAGCCTTGTAAAATGTGAGTCTACATAAATGTAAATGAGTTCGAATGTATTGAGTTACACTAATAAACAAGTTGCACTTACATATTTAATTGGATTATGATACTTTAAAATAATTAATCATGTGTTTATTGTACCATTACTTCGTTTGATTTTGATCAAGTAAAATAATGTGCTGATTAACTTTGAAATACGTTATTGGTAGTTCATTCTTATTATTCCTATTCGTACTGAATTTTTTTCGATGTTAATGGAAACTAAGTATGTCGCCATAAGTCGACCTGGTTGGTACCTTAAACATATATAACTGCAATAGAATAACAATAATTGCATTTAAATGTGGTAAGACAAGTATAATTATTTTATTCATAAAATATTTTGTGGTGAAGCGTGTTCATGCTTGTTGAATCACTTAAGGTCTCGTAATATTTCTATTATTTGAAACAAATAATCTTGCTTCTAATATCAAGCTATGGAAATTGTCAATTAATTGGTTTGTAAATATAAATTTTGTTGTTGTAATAAAGCAGGCATGAAGTCTGTTCTGTTCGGTTATACTCACCAATTACTTACATTTACTCAAAAGCGAGGTATATATATATTGATCAATCATACAATACTGCCAGTTAATTAATATGACTTTGTGCTTTTAAATTAAATTTTAAAAAATCTGCAAAAAGGAATCTTTAAAGGTTTGAAACATTTTTTGTTAGTTTTTACAATGACATTCTGATCAATATTTACATTTTGTTTAAGTATGCAAATATTATAAATATCATAAAATCGGGATTGAATTTCAAAGATGTATTGCTTAAAATCATAGCAAATATAGATCGAATAAATCAAACCAATATATCTTGATAACATTTTAATATTACACTGTATAGTCGAAATGACCAAGTTTTAGCCAACAATCATTGAATTTCATTTGAATGTTTAAGGGAAGCAATTATGCATAATTGTTAGTAGAAATTCTAGACGAACTTCTGATATACGAAACTTTGCTACTACTTAATGTTTGATTTAGTGAAATATCATTAAGTTTGGGCATTATATGCAATTATATGTATGTTGGTGTGTTTAATAGATAACTTTGCTGCGATCCAATAATAAATCCATGTTACAATACGTGTACCCATAATTAATTTGCCTATCACTAACGATGTGTAATAACAATTTAACGATCTATAATATCTCTGAAATGCCCGCTGATATAGAGATTTGATTCACAAACTTTTTAAAAGATTGATGTTTTACCAGACTTAACTATAAGGGAACAACCAACCAATTGAAAAATTGATTTCTGAAACACCCCTTGTGTATAGAATATTGAGTCAAGGATAAAATGTCCGGCAGCCACTGATTGGACAGTATGTTATGACGTAAGAAAATAGATATGTAGCCTGATAGATAACTATCCATAAGAAATGCTGATATAAATTTCCAATCATTTTTCCACAAAAATTCAGGTAAAAATAATTAACGGGTAAACATTTAAGATCTTTGAGCATTTTTACTGCGAAACTCACCCATTTCCAAATGGCTACCCTAGAAAAATGTTTGGCTGAAGAACCCAACTTTTTTTTTATTATGTGTTATATTAGACCCTATAAACCATAATTGTCACATTGAATTCAAGAGTTTGAATGAAATACTCCAAAACGTTAACACTAACGTCTATGGAAAAACAATTTAAAACTATAATTAAACGTATAAATTAACAGTTATGATGCCTGAGTATTTAGGAGGTACACAATTGACGAGGAATGTTTGAAATAATGAATGATTTGGAATTCTATAATGGGGTATATATATCTTTAATATAACAGAATTAATATATAAACCTAAACTTACTGTGAAATTATAACGTTATTTTTAATTCATCATAGAATATAAAAATGATAATGAAATCGGCTTGAAAGAATTATATACCCTCTTGCTTTATACACAGAACGTGTCGTGAGTAAACCAACTGATACTCCACTCTACTCAAATTATATCTTGGTGCAGGAATTAAGGTGTATAGAAACCATTCATATGCATTTATTTTGACTTGATAGGAATTTTAACGTTGGTGTGATTTTGCTTAAGCACATGTGTGTATCTCTGATAGACCCTTCAAGTCATTTTCTGTATATCTCTATATTCCTATATCCTCCAGAAATTTGTTATTTGTTGGCTGTTAATTAAAGAAAGGAATAGTTGTAACAGATTATTAAATAAAGAGGAAAGAAACTCATCAGACAGATTAATAGTTTGAATACCTGTATGGGTGTATAATGTTTGTACGGTTTTAATGTTATTATATGTAGCTTAGTTTATGCAGCAATCCGGTTATGCTATAAGCACTGTCTTGTATACCTTAGCGATCGTGTACGTCTTTCCTATGCTTTAGTACATGGATTTGATTTTATATTATTTCATCAAGCTATTGCAGTAGATCATTAATCTTTTCGAGGTGTTGATTATACCATTTGGACACGATTTTAATACACAATAAATCAGAACTAGTGCATTGAAGGTATCATGGGACATACTACCGTATTAGGACTGTTCCAAGATACTCACCGCCTGAAAATTAAAAAAAATCGATTAGAAAGAAATATACTAAAAAACAACAATTGATTAATATATTATTGTAACAAAGGAACACTGTTTAAAGTTTGTCTAGGATAAGATATAAGAGTCATTATTTCTGTTTCATGAAATGGTTAAAATTTATAAACAACTACATATCTAAACGCAAGGTAAATGTACTACGCATTCCACTTAATGTTAGTGACCAATGTATAATGATTTCCATCATATTGGCCGCGACATTAAATTGCCTGCAGAGCGTCCAATGTATATCGTGTATAGGAAATATACTGTAAAGCATAGGAATGTATAATGTATTTTGTATACAGTTACATACTAAAACAATACTCTGATACAGAAATAGGGATAATTACGACCAATAATTAGATACATTAATAACAATTGTTAAATGTTGATTTTACCAAATATACCTCCTTCAAATTACACTATTATGTAAACACACTAATAGATAGTTCGCCCCGACACAGAGTCTGCAGGAGGCCAAAAGGAAATACAGATAACCCACGGATTATATCCCGGATACTACAGTATATTTATGGAAATAAAAATCACAAAGGTTTGACGTATTTAGTGTCTAATTCTCATAAAATTAGCTACAATTAAAGGAAAGGAAGTTAAATTTGTGAATATGATCGCAAAATAAACTTTTTAAAATTTTAGATTGGCCTTTCATGACATGTGGTTACATAGTAACCCTTACTTCTGTTGGTCAAATTACAGGTTCATACGTTTGACACAATATATTTTTGCTACTTAAAAATCATAACATTCAAATTTAAAGTTTTATCAACGTTTTGGTGATGTCATACTGAAAAGAAAGAAATATCCCTCCTAAAAGAGTATGGTTTTGAACTAATTTTGAATTATAAGAGATAACTTTATCATATGCAAATGTAAGACGAGTGATTAGGCATTGATCGCCTAATAACTCGGTGAATTCTAGCGAATTACTGACATAATACACTACATGAAGGGGCTTTGTTGGTCAGTTTCATGTAAAAAAACATTCTTTGTCTCATCAAGCGTACGCAGTTTTTTCTTAACATTGGTCAATATATGACATGCTGTTTATTTGTTTTGCTTATAATGATAATACGATAAAAAAAAGCATACATTAGCCCTTTTATATGTCGACCAGTTTTTGTCGATCGGTTGAATTTAAATAATCAAATGTCTGATGAATATGACGATGAAACGTTACCAAAATGTCCTTGTATTAACGAGCACTTGTAAAAGAAACACATGTGTTCCTATTAAAACCAGACATTTGGACAATAATTACAGTTACTAATGAATAAATATCTCATCAAAGACTTGTTAGTGAAAATCACAAGCTAACAACAGAAAATTTCGGAATTACTATACGGCATCAAACATTTAGATCATTGTTTCCTGCTACCCCACGACATTTCTGTCACTTAGCCTAAACAGAAACATTAGATACAATTGACTTATGTAACTTCGGAGTGATCAAATGAAATAGCAACAGTAGTGAAATATAAATCGATCGCAAAGAAATATTTAACATAGACTATAGTGTTGGTAAGTATAATCTCATTAGCATTATTTTCATTCCTATGGCCAAAACAGTTTAGCGCTACGTTAAAAGAAGAAGAATATGAGATATTCGAAGGAAGAGATGTATGATACATATTAACAAGTACATCCCGTTTGTTGAAGACACCGAACTATACTAAATATTGAACAGCAATCTACGTCAAAACATGAATTAAGTTAATTTCTTATCGTGACCGGTATAATGTTAACGTGTTTTTGTTTGTATATCGTGGTTTTTTTTTTATAATGAAAGACATGATGTTGACTATTGTTCGGATTGGTTACATTTTTTAATTTAATCTGTAGATGAAAGCAAACATAATTGAGACTGGTGAAATGAAATGAAATACAGTATTACTTTATATTCCAGAAAGACTTTGAAGATATATGGTTCACGGTATAATTATGAATTCCATAAAAATAAGTTTTATCACTTTGACCCTCGAGTAGATTGATAGACACTGGTTTCTGAATATACTTTACATAAAGCGTGAACAAAATCTGGTTTTGCTTATTAAGTAATACCAGATATTGTACTTATATTGTGTGATGCTGTTGGCGTAAATAGAAATCTGAGATCTGTAAAACACAATCTAGACATAATTTGATATGTATATAAATGCATATGCAACTGCATATAACGATTGGTGCATTGAATGTATTAGGAGACTTACCTATATTACTAAGAAGAAAACATATTCAATGATACTTTCTTTGTAAATTTGCTACAACTAAATGACCGAGCGCGGTAGTGAATACTATTGTAACTGTAGTATATTTATAGTTATTGGTTGGTCTTTTGCGATAATCTGGTTACAAAGTCACTTTCACTTCCTCCTTACAAAATACGGGTTTGTAGTTTGTAGCAATAAGAGTTTGATACTACATACTTAATACACTTAGACTAATGTTACTGACTTTATCAAACTTATTCGGGAAGTTATTATAGAATAAGGACGTGTTTTGCTGGCAGAACTATGATTCAAATCAAGAAAGACAACTGTAATAAAGAGTAATAATACAAAGTAAATAATTTCTCCACCGTAGCTTAAAATGTAATTTTATATTTTTTTTTAATTAATTTTGTTTTTGCAATATCCCACGAAACCCATAATACGAGTAATAGAAATAAATATTATCTGATGTAAAAAGTCATGTTGCTTGAAGAGCTTTGTAGAAATATTATTATTATTGGACTGGTGTGCTAATATTATGTGGTCGGAAGCCTCTGAAAATTTCGCGAGAAAGTATAAGAAGATAAATGTAATCAATGATTTTTAAAAAGCATGTAAAAGTTTGACAGGAGTATAGTGTTATGCCTTTTTTCACGTTCGTCTGCAAACTATTTTGTTAACCCTATCTTTTCCTTATATTTTTACTTTATAAGACTCATTTTGACTCATTGATGACTTTTATAATAATTAAGTAATGGTTGGCAAATTTGTTACTTGAAAGGGCCGTTACATATAAAGTGAGATGCAGAAATCTTCAATCAGGAATGACTTAAGATACAGGTTTGCAAGACAAAACAATTCATTCGAAAAGGTATGTCGCTTGTTTTATAGAGCAATAAAGGCAGAAAAGGCAGAACTGTCAGCACTGAGATCGTGGTGTTAACATTACCAACGTGTTTGTATGATAATACATTGCTACATTGAATAACCAGAAGATCGTCAAAGGTACACCGTATATATATAATAGTAGTGAACGCAGATTACTCCAGGCGCGTTCTTTTAAATAGCTAGCATTCAATGTACATAGGCAAACTCTGTTCAAAAAGACGAGATATGAGAGAAAGTATGTTCAACACCGGTGCTCTATGTGTGTGTACCATACATCATAGCTGTTCTTGTATTGTTCTGTATGTCGATTCAATCCCTGTTATATTGGATTAATAACAGTGACGCCCTAATATGTTAGAACCTTGTATGAAATTGTCCAGCAGGACAGCAGATAATTTTGATAAATTTACCATATAAATATTCTTGTGATTTATATTTGTTCCTATTTTACATGAAAAAATTAAATTTTCGGCTTTGCAAATGCTATTAAAGTTGTACTTAGCAAATCTAGATTAATTTACAATCAAGAAATTACATTGATTTGCGTATTGTCAACATTTGCAAACGACTAAATAAATGACGGTAATACTATCATTAGATGATTACAACGATATAAAAATAAACAAACCGCCCTGATAAAATGTGAATCCATTTCAATATACATGAATGCAAATCTATTCATTGCTATATATCACTTGAATATTAGTGTAAGTTAAGTTTGTCGACACATGTATGTGACCATTTTTTATGCATTTTTATTTATACATTATGTCAAATATTCGATTCAGTGGAAAACTACGATATGTAGATATGGTAATTTATTACATTTTGTATGATACTACATATCAATAATTGAATCAATCATTCAAGCCACACGTGATCACCTATCGATAATCCACCTGGTTATGCTGGTAATACTGACCATAATTTAACATTACCACATGTTTGTTTCCATATTGTCTAATATTTGATAAAGTTCCTCTTTACTATTCTAATAGTATTCTATTATAATAACAGAGTAGCCATTTAGTCTCGATTGCAGTCGGTTTCAAGTGAAGGAAGATTTTTATTTTCTAAATGAAGGCACATAAAATAACCATTCATAATAAGAATCATTATTGTGACAGCAAATGTCAAATATGATTGGATTCAGTGCTGACTATTTTTGAGTATGAGGTTGTTTTTTACACAGATATTTGTATATCTTCTTTTCAAAAAAACGTTCAATATAGTCTGTTATGCAAGGATCAGAAAATTGTATCATAGGCCACAACAATTATAATAACGAAAAAGTCGGTTTAATATTTTGATCTCTATATTCTGTCAAGGACTCGATTTCATTAAAGGATAACCACGTCCCCAGAACAAAGTAAAGTTATTCAATGAGCTAAATGTCAAAATTTCGAATCATCACAACTACGTCGACAGCCTTTAGATATTAATAGGATTTGGATATCTTATTACGTAGCACGATATACATATAATACGAATATAAGTGTGTACTGAACCAAAGTTTATCGGTGCAGGTCAAACGGTCGATATATAGTTGCGCATTTTATATATATATTGTCTTTTGTTTTTGAAATGGTTGTAGTATTTGATGCACAAAATCCCGTTCTACTTGATTCTACGGAAGCGTATTAGGATCACATTGGAGTATGTTTTTCATTGCATGCGAAAATATTTTATCTGGCGGCCGCCACTTATTATTTGGCGACCGCCACTTAATTATCTGGCAGCCGCCGCATATTTATCTGGCGGCTGCCACTAAATTGTCTGGCGGTTTGTTTTTACAACTTAATATGATATCTGCTACGGTAATTACAGTTATTGTCGTTTTCAAATCCAAAATTATGATTTAGAAATGAGTTGATCAATCTAAATTTGGTTTTTATAATTACTGAAATTCTGAACCGGTTACCGGATCTATCCTCTGTGATTATTACTAAACTGAGCCAAAATCAAGGTGCTGTGTTGTCATATTGCTACATGTAATTCCCTATAATATGGTGTTCCGTTAGGGCCAAATTTTCAATATCGCTTCTTCGCTTCATCGACCTAAACGCGAAGGAGCGAAACACGATGGCGAAGGAGCGAAGGAGCGAAGAAGCGAAGGAGCGAAAATTCGAAGGAGCGATGGAGCGAAAAGACGATGGCGAAGGAGCGAAGTTCCATCGCTCCTTCGCCATCGTGTTTCGCTCCTTCGCCATCGTATTTTCGCTCATTCGCTCATTCGCTTCTTTGCTCCTTCGCCATCGTGTTTTCGGTTCTTCGCCATCGTGTTTTCGCTCCTTCGCTCCTTCGCGTATAGGTCGAAAGAGCGAAGGAGCAATATTGGAAATTTGGCCCTAATGGAACACCATACTATAAGCTACGCACGGAAACACTACGGTATTACTACGGAAATACTACGAAAGCATGATTAAAATGCTACGGTTATGTTTCGGATAACGCTTTGAAAACGATAAGATGATGCAAATAAATAACGAAATTTTACAAAAAAAAAAACGAAATATTTGATTTTGTTGGAAACGGTAATATACTTGAATAGCTTTACTTCACATGTATGAGTTTAACAGAACAGATTATCGTAGAAAATATTCATAAAAAGAAATGCAGTAATTTGAGCTAATTGTCAAAATATTCGTGATTACAAAATATTAGTCGGTAGAGATAACTCATTTAACGGCAAAATTGTGCCGATTATTAGGGTACATCTGGGAAACAAAGTCGTGGCGCCCAAGGAAGGCTCGATGATATGGAAAGAGAACAAAGCTGTTCCACATCCACGATTATAGTTCTAGAGAACATGTTATTGGTCATAAAACGATTCCGGGTGGGGAGAGTTCGTATTTTACAGTTTGGCAAAGCTCCGCTCATGTGATTTACCTGTCTTGATAAAGGGGCAGATTGCCTCGAAAATTCGACAATTTACTTGTCTGTACTGTCGTTATTACTACTTGACAATTATTTATATATATATAATATATAGTATATACATATATAACTTAGCAACACAAATGACGTAGGAAGATAACTTTTTGACTCGTGCCCTTACCGGGCCTCCAATCGCCTAGCCAGAAATACCCCAGCTTATACTGTTGCACCACATGGTTTCAATGGCGCAGTGATGGTCGGCCCGATACCCTGACATGATCATTGTGGAAGTCGTCTATAAGATGATATGAATACCTGGATCGCAATGTATTTACATACATGGATGCGAATTGTACATATATTATATATATTTCTCTCGGTATAACTACGACAGGAAATTAAAATCTATATCTTCGGTCACCAACACAAAGTGTATGTATGATACACTGTGCTAATAAGTAGATATATAATAGGAATATATATATTTCTCGATAAAGGAGCGGATTGCTCCGAAAATTTGACAGCACCATTTTTCTACACTGTTTAAATTACTTCTTTGTCATTTATAAAATTTGAAGTAATTCGGATCCTTAAAATATATTATACAAATATAGACTTTGGTTGAGGGCAATCCATGGTTTTACGTACCTGACCGGGGCAATTTTCACTGAGGCCGAAGGCCGAGGTGAATATTTCTTAGGTCAGATCCATAAAACCATGGATTGTCCTAAACTAAAGTCTGCATTTACTTTAGTATATGATTTCTACTTATTTGTCATATGAATAAAAAACATGAATAAAATGTTCATTTCATGAATAAAACAAATGTTCTTGTTAAGAATAAAGAATACAAGTAACATTTTACGTTCCAGTTTTTGTGCATTTTGATGGAAGTCCATTTTCATATTTGAAAAAAAAATTATATATTTATTCACTAGTGAAAATATAAGGTTTTGCCAGAACTACTTTAGAATGAATAAACACGAACTGAAGTTTATGTCGTTTATTATTTCTAATACATTTTTTTAATTATAGAACTATTTTTTAACGTATTATAATGAAATAAAAAAATTTTTTAAAGCGGTTTTTAATGTAATAAAAAGAAAATTCAGCGGTTTGCCGTTTAATAGCAAATTTATTTCACTCGTATGGCAGATTTTGTTTGCTATGTTTTCACAAGTGCGTATTATCCACTATACATTTAATACCGACATTGGATTATTCTGCGAAATCTTGATTGTTGAGCTTGTTGTGCCTGAACTACACTGAGGGGTCAATATAACATTCCGCGGACCTGGCAGAACGTCATATTGACTTCTCGGTGACGCCATGATGTATTGTAACGGGATAATCAATGTGATGTTATCCGGTTCGGACCAAAGAATAACACTTGCCCAGGTCAGGTCCGTAAAACCATGGATTGCCCTCAGCCAAAGTCTGTATTTGTATAATATATCTTAAAGCTGACAGTGCAAGTTAAAAAGCATCCAATTGAGATTAAAAAAAAAAAAAATACATGTACAGATTTTCAAAAATCGTTTCCGAGACATCCCCTAATTATGGCTGTGTCGTATCTAAGGACGGGCAGACATTTTTGTTTTTTGTTATGCGTAGATACGAGCCGCTATAAAAGCGCGTGCGTTCATTGAGACAAGTATCAGTATCGATACATGCGCATAGCGACACATCTCTCCATTATACATAGTATACGTTCTCAATACAAACGCAAATGAGTTTTTGTTCACATTATGGAACTTGAATATGGAATTTGAAGAGGTAACTTTATATATATTCATATATATTTTATTTTAGAATAAAAGAAAGAAAAGAAAGTATCGACAACACAAACTATTTGGGCCCCAACAAAACATGTACCTAATGAAATTATAAACAGAGTAAATATGAGTAAATTCCTACCTGAGTCTTTCCAGTGGGATATGCAGCAAGAACAACTTTACAACTGTTACATCATTATATCCATAGTTTCCATCTGAATATTTTCCGTGTCTTCGTATTATTTGTGCACGTGCCATAACGCAATTAAAGCGTGATAAAACCGCACAACAACCCTAGTGTAGTGTAGACAATAGGAAAACATCCGAGGAGTGCTAGATACGAGTAAAAATCGGAACTCCTCGGACTGTTTACTTGTTATGAAAATGGCTGCACCCACGAAAAACACGTGAGAAGATGGATAGAGTATTTGGCATTAATTCGTTATGCATTTTCAAGCATTTATTTGGAGACTTTATTTTCAACAAGATTTGAAAGATAATTGAGAGACACTGACCATCTTTCTGCTCAAGTTACAGGTAAGTGCTTCTGTTTGGTGTCGTTCGCGAATACAGTTGTAGGTCACGTGGTGTACAGATATAGTGTAGAAGATACAGGTGTGTCACCGTGAACACCTGAGGTTAGAGTGAATGCGAGTGTGACGAAGCACGTTCTTTTTACAGGGGGTCCAACGTCGTTGGTATGATGAGCGCGTATTTTGGTATGAGAAGATCAATATGGCTGACAAACACCGCTTCAGACCCCACCGGTGAGTACAAAATCCTTGATATTTCGTTAACATAGAGTATGACAGATGAATGGAGATTGCGTTTCGGTGACAACATGTTTGCAGTTTCCAATCATGTATGATATATTTGCTGACAGTATATGGTTTAGAAGTTATTGAGCAGTTAATGCGATATTTTGAGACAAAAATCAACACCTCGCACCTATTTTCCACTAGATTGATACTTTCAAGTCGAGTTGAATAGCATTGTAGCACATATAATCAACTACTATCACTATCGAACCATAATCAAGCCAAATCTGACTCGCTATAATGCCCTATATTCCCATTACCGATCAGTTTAGTTTGGTGTACGCAATCATTGGCATGTGTCGCCATGTATACGACCAGATTTGGTATGATACATTTTTTGTAGTTCGTCCATGCAATGATGCCCAAACTGGCTTGATCAAAATGCTCCTTTATATTTTCAGAAAAACGTCTCAAGTTAAGCCTGTATAGATCAAAGCAACGCCATAAATACCCATCACAAACTATACATTCGCCGCGGAAATTAAACAAACGAGCCTTCGTTTTTTCCCCTGGAAAGTCTAAGGCGAAAAGGATGTGCGTTTCTACACAAAAATCTGATCCTACATCAGTTCATACCGACGTGACACCACCACACAATGCTTTTAAACGGAAAATGTCGTTCTCTCCTGGTAACAGCGATGCTGCAGATCACAGAGTAGAAACAGAGTACGAACCATCCAGCTTATTATTAGAAAAACTTGTTATTGCATACAAAATTTTTCAAGATACTTTAAAATGTCACGAGCAGGAAAATACGAGTAGTATGCGATACTCTGAAGAAACAAAGGAGTTCTTCTGGACAGGGAGGCTGTTGCTAGGAGGACAGTTCATAGGATTTATGCGCGGGTTTGCTCATAGGGATACTGTGAAACAGCACCTTTCAGAACAAGGGCATTACAAGCCGGAGATAGGGCAGCTGAACTTCGCGGTACCCAGCGACAGCACACTTAACGAATACCAGCCGTCAAACATCAATGTTTGCCAATCTGTTCCACCGGGCATCATTCAAGAAAACTTACAGCTGTATTCAAGTCACTTCCCGTCAACATATCAGGTTGTAATATTTGATGGGAAGAAAATCATTTAAAGTATCTTGGAAAACTTTGTATTCAATGTTATTTGGTGAAAATTTTCCGTTGCGAACAAGTTTTTCTAATAATAAGCTGGATGGTTCGTACTCTGTTTCTACTCTGTGACCTGCAGCATCGCTGTTACCAGGAGAGAACGACATTTTCCGTTTAAAAGCATTGTGTGGTGGTGTCACGTCGGTATGAACTGATGTAGGATCAGATTTTTGTGTAGAAACGCACATCCTTTTCGCATTAGATTTTCCAGGGGAAAAAACGAAGGCTCGTTTGTTTAATTTCCGCGGAGAATGTATAGTTTGTGATGGGTATTTAGGGCGTTGCTTTGATCTATACAGGCTTAACTTGAGACGTTTTTCTGAAAATATAAAGGAGCATTTTGATCAGTTTGGGCATCATTGTATGGACGAACTACAAAAATGTATCATACCAAATCTGGTCGTATACATGGCGACACATACCAATGATTGCGTACACTAAACTAAACAGATCGGTAATGGGAATATAGGGCATTATAGCGAGTCAAATTTGGCTTGATTATGATTCGATAGTGATAGTAGTTGATTATATGTGCTACAATGCTATTCAACTCGACTTGAAAGTATCAATCTAGTGGAAAATAGGTGCGAGGTGTTGATTTTTGTCTCAAAATATCACGTTAACTGCTCAATAACTTCTAAACCATATACTGTCAGCAAATATATCATACATGATTGGAAACTGCAAACATGTTGTCACCGAAACGCAATCTCCATTAATCTGTCATATTCTATGTTAACGAAATATCAAGGATTTTGTACTCACCGGTGGGGTCTGAAGCGGTGTTTGTCAGCCATATTGATCTTCTCATACCAAAATACGCGCTCATCATACCAAACACGTTGGACCCCCTGTTTTATAGCAGCGGAGGCTTGGTTGTATCCATGCATAACAAAAAAGAAAAATGTCTGCCCGTCCTTCGATACGACACTACCATCACTGGGGAATGTCTAGGAAACGATTTTTCGAAATCTGTACATGTAATTTTTTTTTATTTCAATTGGATGCTTTTTAACTTGCACTGTCAGCTTTAAGGATCCGAATTACTTAAAATTTTATAAGTGATAATGAAATAATTCCAACAGTGTAGACAAAATGGTTCTGTCAAATTTTCGGAGCAATCCGCTCTTTTATCGAGAAATATATAAATATGTATACCCGGAATCGTTTTATGACCAATACTATGTTCCCTAGAACCATTATCGTGGATGTGGAACAGCTTTGTTCTCTTGATCTATTTTTCCATATCATCGAGCCTTCCTTGGGCGCCACGACTTTGTTTCCCAGATAAACCCTAATAATCGGCACAATTTTGCCGTTAAAGGAGTTATCTCTACCGACTAATGTTTTGTAATCACGAACATTTTGACAATTAGCTCAAATTACTGCATTTCTTTTTATGAATATTTTCTACGATAATCTGTTCTGTTAAACTCAAACATGTGACGTAAAGCTATTCAAGTATATTACCGTTTCCAACAAAATCAAAACATTTCGTTTTTTGTAAAACTTTGTTATTTATTCGTATCATCTTATCGTTTTCAAAGCGTTATCCAAAACATAACCGTAGTATCTTAGTCATGCTTTCGTAGTATTTCCGTAGTAATACCGTAGTGCTACCGTGCGTAGCTTATAGGGAATTACATGTAGCAACATGACAACACAGCACTTTGATCAGTTTTCTTCATTTAGTAATAATCAAAGAAGATAGCCGGTAACCGTTTAAGATTGTAACGGAAAACGAAAGTAGGTCTTTTGGCGGGAAATAAAAAACGAAACTAGACCTCGTCGGTCAGAAGCTTCAACGGTACGTCTCAGTAAAACATATAAAAGACACAGATATATGTTAGCACGTGGTACTTTCCGATGGTATAAATACAGGCGAGCTGAGCTGTCCGAGTTTCATTCTGATTTCTGATTTCGACGAATGAAGATCAGGGAACACTAGTAACGTTATACTATAGAATTGCATAGCATTACGTTATACATAGGAAACAGTGTGGGCCTGAATAAGGCCGGAATACAAGCACACTGTGGGGTTAGCGGATTGACAGGGTTACGGTACTGTACTTATATTATCACAGCGGTGATAAGGAGCCTGAAAGTTGACTGTTGGCAGTGCACTGTTGGCAGGTCGGTGTACAGATAACTCTGGGAGGCTGACCGACGTATAGCTAGCGGTCGGGTTGTTGTGTATATATGTGCGCACCCAGGAGCTAGCTGCAGACAGCAGCGAGAACGGCGGTCTGACGGATTGGTGCTGTATGCGTGGTATAGGATAAACACAGACGCTAGCGGAGTGCGTATTGCAGCGGTTTTACTAGTAGCGCAGTAGCGGCATTTGGAATCCCGGGTTGTCAGTAGTGTAGATAATTACGTAGTGGTCAGACAACCATCGGATACAATCATACTCATTGTTGTACGCCCTGGCGGCGTTACGCTTTATAGCAGAACACATATATGTATATATTGTACTTAGGTTAATATGTAGTAAATGTCTCGAATTCCAAGAAGTGAATTGGTAACGAACCCCTTACACGTCACAGGATTTCCGGAAATTATAAAAATCAAATTTAAATTTAACAAATCATTTCTAAATCATAATATTGGATTTGAAAATGACAATAACTATTATTACCGTAGCAGATATCATATTAAATTGTAAAAACAAAATTGAGGTTTCCAGATAATTATGTCGCGGCCGCCAGGTAATTAAGTGGCGGCCGCCAGATAAATATGTGGCGATAGCCAGATAATTAGGTGGCGGCCGCCAGATGAAATATTTTCGCATGCCATGAAAAACAATATCCAATGTGAGCCTAATACGCTTCTGTATGATTCTATTATAAAATATATAATTCAAAAACGCATGAAGCTAAATCTATTCGTGCATTTAACACCAAATATGAATAATGTCAATTGCATCTGTAATGAATCCGCAAACGATTGTTATCGGTACCACAAATTGTCGAATGAAACTTATGTGTGTGTACATGGACTGACCAAACAGCTGCGCGTGCACATCCGGTAAGCGTGACCCAAGATGACAGGTTTAGGTACTAACAGTTGGTTGAGGAAAACACGTTGTTTGACTAGTCTGTTTGCAGTTAAAGAAATTACAATGAAAGATCGATACCAGTTTATTATATTTTAATTCCGCATTTAGATAATCAGCCTTAGCTACGAGTTCAAATGAGCATGACTAGATCATAGTTGTTCTTATGATTTGGTACGTTACAAATGCACATGTATGTCATACTATCAGTTCTATGTCATGGCACTGACGTTGATATCATGAACATTTCAATTCAATCGTTTAGTCAAGGGATCTTTATAGATGATGGCAACAAAGGAAATGTACTGACAAAATCAATACGAGTGGGTTATGTAAACAGAATTAGTAATGAATTAATGTTATAATTACTACGTATCGAGCTAATTAATTAGTGAACTGATCCGGATATCTGATTGCTACCAACTAATGTATCCTTTAATAAAATGGAAATAATGAAAGCTTTATCATTTCATAATTAACATTATATTGAACGCGGTTTGACGTTTGACTGAAATCTACTTTTATTTGGTATGGACGCAGTCAACTACGGTATACGTTATATATTTCGCGCATTTAACCATCTTTTTGAGAATACATGGCAATGAGTTAAATATGTAGAAAATATCTTACAGTATCTTCATTGAGGTTAATATTTTGATATTTACACGAGTGCGTAGTACGTGAAAAATATACCAACATATTTACCACACGAGTAAGATATATTGGCATTGCTAAAGATATTGTATTACATTTATAGCAAAATATACCAAGGCAACTCAATCTCGTCCCGAATTAATTGCGGTCCCTTGTCAACAGATTATAGATATACGCCAAATTGTGACATTATTTATTCTATCATGCATTATGACGTCATATTACATGAAGGAGAGATATATGCAAATATTAATTTCCCTATTATCGCTCTAATTAGTCAAATTTGAAAAATAGATGATATTTTTCACAAATCAAAAATATACCTTTTATAGAATCAATGATTTTCGATATTTCACTGCTGCAAATTTGATAAAATGGTATATCAAGCTTTTGATGAATCTGTTGGATTGAGAAGTTTGATTGATACTTCTCAACTCTATTTAGTTCAATTTTACTGATAGCAAACTCCTATCCAAATCTTACCAGGTGTTTGACCTTACGCTCATTTTCATTACAAAACAGATGTATATCTCTATTAAGGTAATAAATATATCAATCAAATACTATACATATGTCATAATTAACTTCAACACCGCAATTCTTTCTATGTCAATTGGAATCATCATACTTATTTTGATTTGGATATTCTATGTTCCAATAATTTGCTTGGAAAACTTAATGTCACATCATGTGATAATTACAGTAGCTTACTTAATTTTGACTCGTATCTAATGAAATAAAGAAAACTAATGGATAACACATAACATACTAGACACGTAAAACTGGTATTAGGTATAAACAGTTCCCCTCACACACTGTTGCCAAATATGGGCCTTTATCATTTAACTAAAAATGATCAAGTTATTAAGTAATTGGGGCTCAATTTAACAGTAATTGTCAGAAATGTCATCAGTACTGAATTATATTTATTTGGATTAAAGTTTGAATATTCTATGTGTTGAAAAAGCCCGCGAAATTATATTGTGCGTGTTGTGTGTGGTGTATGTGGATTCGATAAAACGAGATAATGATACAATACTGAATTATCAGCGAAACGTGCATATCTGCGTCTGAATGTATGTTTGGCTTTGTCGTCAGCTGTTTTAAAAAGTCTTGAAGTAACGCTTATTTTTTTCAGTGGAGGTTTTTTTTTGTTAACACCACTTATTAATGTTTGTAAGGAGATGATAGAGAGGAGGACAATAAGTAGATGTATACTTTCCTGACATAAATGTAACCGGATACTCACAAAAGGCTGAAACAGAAAAAAATACAACTGTAAATGCATTTTCATCAGCAAACAAAAACAATAATAACAGAACAAAAAAAACAACAACAACAAAAAAAAAAAAAAAAACAACCTTTAAACAACCAAGTACAAATAAAAGGAAGTCAGTGCTTGGCGAAATAAATTCTATTAATTCCATTGACAATATTGGTGACGAAAAAAAATTGCTGATAATAAAATTTTATAAAAACCGGTCATGTATAATATCACGAATTACCATGAGTCTGATATATAAGTAACACTGTTTAGATTCGAGATAGGTATAGTAACAATGGATGCATTATCGTTGATATATACATTATGTTGTGACAGATGCTACTTTAATTATCGATTTTACTTTTAACATGTTTAATATCGAATTCGTTGTTTTCAGACTTTATTATGATCAATTATTGTGATACTTGTCGAAAGGGACCAGAACCAAATCACAAATAGATTAAGGGTTTGGGCAGAATATTTGATAGGAAAGTGAATGAATTTGGACCTACCGATTGGATATTCAGGTGACGGAAATTTAGAGAGTATAATGTATGGACTGGGAAATTAATGTACATGTAGATGTAATATATATATTGATAAAAAGTCCAGTCTGTCTCTGTAAGGGGAGTTCATTAAGTGAGTAATTCGTTGTGAATTTAAGTGTGGTCACGTGCTGAATTCAATACAAAGAATCTGGACCCATACAAAAAAAAAAAAAAAAAAAAACTCGAATTGGTAGAATTGTCTAATGTTTTATTTACAGGTGTGTGTGGACTACTGTTGAAAACTCCATATAAACAGGACGGTGGTAAACATTAACAATGCCGAGTAAAGAAAATAATTTGGTTTCTTGGATCAAAAACTACTGTTTTGTTTTAATTCCAGTCATCACATTAAAATATGTTTGAATTTTGCAAGGTGTAATGAATTAAAACAGAATGAAATAAACAGATTCATGATAAATTCAAAAACTCAAAATGCAAATAAATAATACAATATTAAATCCTTGCTTAGAAATAGATCCTGGATAAGACTTGAAATATCGGTCAGTCTGAAATACCATAAGACCTATATTATATTTAAATACCTCAAATATGAACCAGGATAGTGCTTATAGTGGTAGGTAATGACTGCAGAATTAATCTCAACTACACTTATTTATTGTTGCAAATAATCATCTCAACAAAAGTGCATGTATAGTCATTGATCGATCCATAAAACCTATAAGGTTGTGGTTATTTTAAAATGTAAAATTTGTCAAGGTATAACCGGAACGTTATTTCTCGCACCTCGGACAGGGAAATCTCCCTTTACGTGAGTTTTGGCGGAATTTTAACCCATTCATGTATTCATCCGCGCAAGTGACGTAATACTCTCGAATTTATTAGAAATATGTGCATTCAAACTGTTTTTGTCATGTATTTAAATACTATGCATTGTTTGGTTGGTTGTTGTTTATTATTAAAATAATATGTACCGATTGATCATTGTTTTTCTTCTTTGATATAACCGAACTATATTTTTACGCGAAAGGACTGAATTCGAAGCGCAGATGAAGTGGTTAATCGGCTTTGAACCGGGAGGCCCCAGACGGGATACTCTTACACTCTAAACGCATATATAGATGGGTTGTTATTATACAACTAGATATATGTAAGAGGTGCGAGAAAAAAAATCTATTACCTGTAAGTGATCGAGATCGGGTTATCTCAGTCGAGGGCTAAGATTCTGTAACATCCCAACCTCGGCTAACGCCTCGGTTGGGATTATGTTACAGAATCTTAGCCCTCGACTGAGATAACCCGATCTCGATCACTTACAGGTAATAGATTTTATTAGTCTCATGTTTCAATGTTCATGTACTTTTTATTTGTTTGTGTAAATGTGTTATTGGAGTTTTAGATAAGCTTACAAAATACTATAAATAGAGTAAGTAAAATTTCTCAATCTAAAGGGTTGATCGGGTATTGTGGGGTTCTATGTAGGATAGGATAGTTTTTAAGGTACTCGTTAATGCTTTGTATTACTCCATGATATTGCAAATAATTAGCTATGTTCCCATATATATTGATAACTTCTTCAAATGAAAAGAAAGAACCGTCACTTTTATCCTTAATTAGATCATTAATTATGATTATTCCTTTCTTAAACCAGTTTGGGGAAAAAAAAACAGTTTTTTTCAACTTACATTTATACTTTTATTACACTATTACGATGATTTAATAATGGAATAACCATCTTTCTTATATAGCTCTTCTCTTACTCTAAGATTATTGCAAGCTTTAAAAACATGTTCCAAAATTACGTTTTTACAACTAGTCAAAATGAGGTCTAGATATTTCAAGAAACAGCCAAAATGTTAAGGTTTATTCGGGTCTTAAGAATGTCTTACCAATACCCTGTTGATTTGAAGATTCTTCTTATCAATTCTATCTTTAAAGAGTCAATACAAACTATCAAATTAACCATTTGAAGGCCACCATCCAAATAATTTTGAATAATTACATCTCTATTTACTTCTTCTACTCTCTGTTTTTCCTGTTCCATAAAAAAATAAACAGAAGTGAATTCAGTTCTTTTATAAACTTTTCATCTGGATTTGGTAGGGAAATAAACAAATGATTTAACTGCGATATCAATAATGATTTAATTATTGTGATTCTTCCTATTGGAATACGTAACCTTTTACTCAAACTTTTAATTATTGATTTCATCTTAGTTAGTTTTTCATCAAAATTAATTTTATGTATTTTGTGTAAATCTATATGAAATTCAATCCCAAGAAGGGTAAATCTATCCACTCCCCATCTAAAATTCAACTCGGGTAGAACAATGTCATTACTGTATTTCTTGCTGCCTATCCACACAACTTGTGTTGTACAGGTATTGACTTTTATACCTGAATTTTTTGCTAAAACATCTTATTCCTCAATTGCTTTTTTCATTGATTTCTCGGTTCCATCTAATATCAATGAAGTATCATCCGCATATTGAGACTTTAAAATAGGGCACTTATTAATATTAATACCATTTATATCTTTGTTATTTAGAATTCGCATCGCAAGAATCTCTACACACATTATAAATAAGTATGGGCCGATCGGGTCGCCTTGGCGGCAGCCTCGCTTGATATTGAAGAAAGATGATAAATTACCTCCTTGATTAATGGCAGACTTGCTATTATCATGTAACATTTTAACCAATGTTCTTATATCATTCCCATAACCGAAATATTTTAAAACTTCATTAATAAATTTCCAAGACACAGAATCAAAAGCCTTCTCAAAATCTATAAGCAAAAGCATATCAGGTATAGTATTTTCTTCTCTGTATATTGCATGATGTCATAAATAAGTATTTTCTCCAAGATAACGAACTGATTGAAAGCCAGTTAATTAGTTTATATAAGACTGATTTAATTCTACTCGTAATTGATCCAGGGTCAATTTTGTAAACATTATTTAGAAAGGATTTATAATAATGCTGCATGGAAAAAGATATACCCTTTCCCATTTAAAATAACAAAAAAATACAAAATTGCAATAGCTACAATTCAGAATAATAACTAATCACATATTAACCACAAATGCTTTTATTTACAATATTGGTCTAACAAATAATCCCAACTGTAATTTCTGCAATGGCATTGATAATAAAATTGATAATGAAATTATTCTAATTTTTAAACAATATCAGTACAAAACCAGATTTGCTCAAAAAACATTAAATGTTAACCCGTTGGTAAATTTAATAAATTATTATTACACAGTCAAAAAGTACATTGCTCAGGGTAAAGGTGAACAGTGCCTCAATGTTTATAGTAATGAATGGAAAAAATGGTTAACACTTGTTGAACTTTCCTGATTGAAGATGTTTTTAATATATAAACTGAAAGTCTGACCTCCTCTCACCTTCATATCCCCCTTTCTTCCCTATCTTTTCCATCACCCCTCCACCTTTTTTCTGTCTATCTCTCTCTCTCTCTTCATTTCTCTGTAGCTCTATTTATATGTGTTTCGTTTTTGTTCTGCTTTTTCTTTGTGTTTTGTCGATTCTGTATGTTTCATGTTGTATGCGAGTGTGAATGTAAGGAGGGTTGGATTTAACATAATTAAAGTGTGATCAGTAAAACTGTTCAAATGAGAAATTGGATAAAAATGTGAGCGAGTAATTAATTGTATTATTAATTTAATTGTACTTGTGAAATGTAACTTGTTGTGGTTTATCATGCACAAGGTTTAAAAAAAGAAAACAATACAAAAAAAAATAAAATAAAAAAAACATAAAAAAACATGAATCAGTATAAGTCTCAATTAATGCGAATGTATTAAGTTACATTAATAAAAAGGCTTCACTAACATTTCTAATGATCTCGTGATACTTCGGAATAATTTGATATAAAATGATGATTGTATCATTATTTCGTATTATCTAAATACAATGTAATATCAACTAATGTAGTGATTAAATTTACAATACGTGATTATGATAGTCATATAGCCGAATATTGAACTTCTACTTTTTTTTTGTTTTCGGACACGATAGTAAGTGATCATTTCTTTAGTAAGCGTAATATTGAGTTGTATAATACTTATCTTGCATTATTGTTAAATTTAATTAAATATGTCAATAAATCTTTATCTGACCGATTTATATGTGTCTGTAATTATAAAATATGCCAATCAATCAAATCAACTGAATGCTGCAAGTCATGTATAAATAGTGATTAATTATATTTTGTGTGATGCTACATATTGATTATTGTAATAGCAATTAAAGTCCCACGTGATCATCTATTGATAATCGTATCTTGTTTTGCTGGTATCAATGACCACAATTTAACATAATTAATAACAGAAATGTATAGCTACAAATTATGAAGTACTGAGACTGTTTTTTCCAAAATTAAATCACCCTATCATATCCAATGGAAAGTTGATGAAGTTTTATGACTATACATCTATAATTGATTGATATGATCCTAGCAAATTAAATCGTAAAGTTACAGTAAACGGAGTGCCAGGACAGTATATCCATAACTGAATTATATGACAAAAGCTAAGGAAATGTATAGCTACAGTTTATGAAGTACTGGGACTTTTTATCAATAACTGAGTTACAGTACGAGGAGGGTGATTTGGTACTCAAACGCTCACAGCGCGTTTGCGCCCGTCGAGCGATGGGGATTAAAACCCCGCTGCAATCCCGCCGTAATCCCGCGCAAGCGATATCGCTGCGATCCCGCTCACGCAGCGATTCCACTCTGCCAGCGATCCCGCTCCGGCGGGCCAGCAAACCCGCTCAGCCAGCGATCCCGCTCCCGTAACATGGACACAAGAAATCCTGCATTTTTTTTTTTTTTTTTTTAAATATAACGATGAATAAGAAGGAACTCATATTTATTTCATCAGAAACGTTCGCAGAATGTAATGTAACGTTTACAAAATGTGTTTCGTATTCACTTGCTTGAGTTGTTTTCTGCTTGTGTAAGTATCAAATCAAGAGTAATTTGGTAGCGTAAGTAATGAAGTTTAGTTTAACAAAAATACATTTTATGGATCTTAAAGTATAATCATAGAAAAAGGTTAAACACAAAGTTATTTTTTAAACAACATCTTGTATCTAAAAATGTTCATACGGAGAGTAGCGTAGTGCAAAATGCAAATGCACATATGATTTTAATTAGATTGAGTATTCTGATATATTTCTAAGTTGTTTTGTCTTTTTGGTGTACATACAGTACATGTACATGTTAGCTGGATCGTATGAAAAAGGAACATGACGCAATATGGCCTGTTTCGACCTAAGGGTGACCATTTTCAAATAAAAAGTAGTACTCAGATTTGATATTCGCTGGTGTCAATAACATGGGGGAAGACGTAGTTGATGAAATATTTAAGTTTGGATGTCAATTAGACTAACTACAGTACGAGGAGGGTGATTTGGTACTCAAACGCTCACAGAGCGTTGACCCGCGCAGCCCCCCCGCTCGGAATTTGCGCGGGTTTGCAGCGGGATTGCCGCGGGATTTGAGCGGGCTTCGAGCGGGCTTGAGCGGGTTCGCAGCGGGCTTGAGCGGTTTTGTAGCGGGCTTGAGCGGACTTGTAGCAGCGGACCCGCTCGCCGGGCGGGCTTGTAGCGGGCCCGCTCGAGCGGACTTGTAGCGGACCCGCTCGAGCGGAATTGTAGCGGACCCGCTCGAGCGGAATTGAATAGGACCCGCTCAATCAGTAATGACGGTAGACTTTCAACAGCCTGGTGTCGATTAATTATACTTTAATGACCATGTATATGTTTTCAGTTGTATCGTCCATCGTAAGTATTTATTGGATGATGTACCTCAACTATGAGATACAAATTCATACGTGTAATGTATTGCTCATGAAATCTATGTTATAAGTTGAATAATATCTGCAATGTTGTACAATATGACAGTGTACTTGATGTCAGACCATTTTGATAAAAACTATTTGTAGGGAAATATTGTAGTTATTAAAGTTCAAATAGACTATTTTCATGCATGTGCAAGATCACTCACGAGTCATAAATCCAGTAATATTGGATATAGTCGTCATTAAGTGTTAGGAGCTGAGTCAATACATTAATTTATAAGTCATTTATTTTACCTGTTCTGGAATATGCATGTGAGGTTTGGGGCGGATGCTCTCAAGCTGACTCAGAAAAGTTAGAGCGGGCTCAGCTTGAAGCAGCTAGAATAATAACTGGTCTACCATCTTATACAAGAAAAGAATTATTATATTTTGAAACATCTTTGGAACCACTTTCAGACAGAAGAGCTAAAAGAAATCTTCAATTACTTTATAAAATAAAAAATAATATGACTCCAAGTTATCTATCTAACGTATTACCTCCTTCAGTGGGAAATAATAACCCTTACCCTTTAAGAAATAAGGACAATTTCAGAATTCCAAATTACAGAATCTCTTCTACAATAAACTCCTTCTTTCCCTCTACTTTAAGAAACTGGAACAATTTAGAAGACAATGTTAAATCCATTTCTCTTTCTTCTTTCAAACTAGCTCTCTCTCAACCTATTTCTACTAGTCTGCCTTGCTACTATAATTATGATGAAAGAAAGTTTAATATAATACATACAAAATTAAGATATAAGTGTAGTTCTCTTAAGGATGATCTATTTCGTGTAAATTTGGCAGAGGACTCTATTTGTGTAAACTGTGGTAACATTTGTGAAAATGTGCATCATTTCTTTTTTGAATGTCCAATATATGCTACTGCTCGTGCTGAAATGTTCCAATATTTTAATGATTTAAATATAAATGTAAATTTAAATTTGTTATTATATGGTAATGAAAACTTGGCTTTGGAAGTGAATAGTTATGTATTTGGAAATGTGCAGTCTTTCATAAAGTCCAGCAGAAGATTTTGAATATATATACTTGTATCTCTTTATTATGTAAATGTACATTGTATGTTAAATTATCCATTTTTCCTCCTAAATGTTACATGATTTACTATATATTATACCTATGTCATTACTTGTAAATATTAACATGTTGAGTGGAGAAGGCTTCATAAGTTGTAATAACTTGTGCCTAATCCTATTGTTCTTGTTTAGACAATAAAATATGTTTAAAGTCAAAGTCAATACATTTTAAATGTATCCTGTGACTGCTAACTGGTGACCGCCTTCTTTGGGAAAACAAAAGGTAATTATTCTGGTTAATGGTGGACAATGAACAAAGTGTCCACAGTAGCTTCAATTCATTCTTACGGAATGGGGACGGGACAAAAGGCGGTTTTGTCATCATTTCTAGAGTACTTAGGACGGTCGGATCTTGGTCAGAATTTTTTTGCACCTCGAGTGGGATATGGGGAACACGGAAATGTGCTCAATCCGGTAACCATTTTAATAGTGGACAATGAGCCACGTTTCTACGGCAGCATTATTACAATTCTGATTTAGCTGACCTTTGTATAGATGACGTTTTGTGCATGACCTCGGAGAGGCCACATAAGGGGCTCGTTATTTTGATCTCGACTTATTTTTACATAGACATTTGAAGTATTTAGCTAGCAACATGTCTGTTTGAGAAAATTATCTTTGAATTTCTGTAGTAAGTTTCATAAACTTTTCAATAATTTGAACATTTCGTAGTTTTAAATCCACGGCCTAAAGATATTGTGTTTTTATTACTATCATTATTTATGTGTCCATCGGGGACATCTCTTGCATGGCTAATATCACGGACATACACTTACATGTATATTACCGGTAGATATCGAAATCAGTGCTAATAGTTTCCCAACTATAGTAGCTAATCATTTAATTACTTTCTTATCAGAACAAAAAATCGTCACAAGTGCATTGCTCTACTCGAGCTGACTTGAATTATATTTTTTGTAATCGTATGATGTTGATGAGATGTATACTCGCAAGACTAATAAAGAATTGAAAAAATTGTTACCATTTTAGCAGCCTGGTACAAAATTATTTTGTGAGATATCGAACACTTTTGTAAAGGATAATCGATTGCCTTCCCGATCTCTTTTTGCCAGCAAAGAAATACATGTAGTACGGTCTTTGATTACAAGACCGAGCATAATAGTATATACGTATGTATGTATATTTTATGTTGTATATATGCTATTAAATGGAAATTGTCAAATAAAATACAGTTTAAACTATATAGACCACAGAATGATTGTGTGTGTAGTCCAATATTCTTTCTTTATTGTGAGAAAAACAATACATTTGTGTCATCTGTCATGTGTATGTGATAAAAACGTCAACAAAAACACATTTTAAACAAATTTTAATCAATTATAACGACAACATGGGAATATTTCCTGTTCTTTTTATTTCGGAAGTAAAAAAAAAAAAAAATAAAAATACGTACTGACTATGCGAAAGTCACCATTATTATCAAGACCTAACACCCAAACAATGTGAAGTATTTCCTCCTTTACCGAGCTATTGACCAGTCCATTTTATGTCCGATGAAGCCTGATATTAGATTAACTCTAATTGTATTAGATACACAGTGTACGTACATGTAATTGAAATTTTCCATTGAAACTGGTAGGTAACAAAGAGTTTCAGGAGAAGATATGAACCTTGTCTTCAGAGAATGTAGGAGATGAGTATCATTATCTGTTTTCCTGTTAAAACGCAATCATTGAAAATTTGCAAAGAAATTACATATTCTAAATTATTACCGCTCAAATCCAAATAAAACTAAACTAAAAGTCTGTTTAAGGTCATAATTATAAACGGAAGTTCTAAATGGTTTGTCTTTTTTTTCTAAAAAAATCTCTTCTTTGATTACGTGTATGTAATATAATCCTATGAATATTATGTTTTTGTAACTGGATTGTTTATTCATATATATGTACGTATGATACAATATTAATGTTCCTCATGTAACACATTTCCATGTGTTATAGTATCCAAATAAAACTGTGTGTATGGAGACCACGTGGTTAAAATCGCGTCATTTACAAATCATGATTGGAGTTAATCAATGTGATATAGATAAATCCTCTATACACAGGACAAATACCGGTCGTGTACAGTGTAGTTACCGTTATAGAAATGTTTTCACCTGCTGTAACATCTGCCAATCACATATTTTGATTACAATAGCGAGTATACCTGTATCGTAGTGACCCCATCGGACCCCTACGGCTTTTTTTTATACCTGCGGGCGGATGTTGTTACATAAGGATTTAGCCTATGCTCCATGTTTACTAGTCTACCTGTATCTCACCTCTTACATTTAGGTCTTTTAGAATAAGGCACCTGCCGTTTTCCTTTTGAGGCCGTAATATCGGACGTAAAACCCGTTAAATCCGTATGCGATGATAATTGTATTAATCATTCTTAAATCATCTATATATTTCAGATTTAAATTAGGTACGTAATTTGTATTGTTGAGAGTTATACATTTATAATATGTACATTGTACGTATTGGTTTAATGGTTGCAACATATCAAGATATACACGTGCATTGAAATAAGAGCAATTACTTTCACTATATCTTTATATATACACCCCCCCCCCCCCCCTGCCTCCTCTCTCTCTCCCGCTAAACCAATTTGTAAACATGTTAAAAAATAATATTATATTAAAATATTATATTATGCCATCTTGCTGTATTTGTTCATGTATACTTGTGTCGGGAAAGGTGGTTTTTGCCTAATCTCTTATATACATATAAGTTACAATAAAAATATGTTTAAATAAAAAATCAGGGTAACTATTTATGTCAGGTTTCGTAAGAAAATAGAACACTCAGTATCCATATTTTTAATTTCAACACATCTTATTGACGAGATGTTAAGACAATAGGATTGGACATCAGACATAGCCTATATAGATCGATATCGTGATGCACTTATTTATTGATCTTCATATTACTTTAATAAGGACGAACTTGGATATTTTACCCAAACATGCATATACAATTTACATATATATACACATAATACTAATCATAATAACAACATTATCCGTAATAAATCATGTACATGTATTTGTTTCAACAAGCACATACAAATGTACATGTACATGTATAATGTATATATGAGACATACGTTATGGGTCCGGTTGTTCAAAACAAATGTGTTTTCATTTTAGGAAAAATGTCAAGACTGGTTACCTATCAAACGGGTGATATACAGATTAATAAGTTTACAATACAGTACATTTTACCGTCTCAGCTTATGTAAATGATAAGGATGACCACAATTCATTTCAAATATTTCATTCAGAGAATTACATAAATATTATATATATATATATATATGAATGGATTGAACAACAAACTAAGCCTACATGTATCAGTGTATACTGCCCATCGCCAGCCGTCGAAAAACTGTCTCGGTACCCCGTACATTGCGCGTGCATTGTGCATACTACGACGTTTACCGAGCATTGAATACATTTGTAGGTAACTCAGACGGGCATGGCTACATAACGGCTGGCGATCGTACAATTCGACCACATTTCAAATCCTGCCTATATCAAAGAAAATGTTTCACTGACAGAACTAATTGCCTTCTTTATTTTAATATATCATACATAACTACGATACTTTAAGTGGATATACCACGTACAAATGTATATATAAGATAAATGATTGTTCGCGCACAGCGCTAGCGAGAGCTTAACTAGAGTACATGTGAAATATCACATGACTTATTGCGAATCTACATCACCTTATACCAAAATAGATATAAACATATATATTGCACTCATATTTTGCTCAGTTGTCATCGCTGTGAGCTTCGCAACTTGTAGATATGTACATATGTATGCAAAATAGATAAATGTTGGTGGTTTGATCTCTTAATCTTCCGTATGCTGCATAAACTGATGGTTTTGTTTCCTATTATTCATGTAGTTAGTATAATTGACATCCAAACTTAAATATTTCATCAACTACGTCTTCCCCCATGTTATTGACACCAGCGAATATCAAATCTGAGAACTACTTTTTATTAGAAAATGGTCACCTTTAGGTCGAAACAGGCCAAATTGCGTCATGTTCCTCTTTCATACGATCCAGCTAACATGTACATGTACTGTATGTACACCAAAAAGACAAAACAACTTAGAAATATATCAGAATACTCAATCTAATTAAAATCAGATGTATATTTGCATTTTGCACTACGCTACTCTCCGTATGAACATTTTTAGATACAAGATGTTGTTTAAAAAATAACTTTGTGTTTAACCTTTTTCTATGATTATACTTTAAGATCCATAAAATGTATTTTTGTTAAACTAAACTTCATTTCTTACGCTACCAAATTACTCTTGATTTGATACTTACACAAGCAGAGAACAACTCAAGCAAGTGAATACGAAAATATTTTGTAAACGTTACATTACATTCTGCGAACGTTTCTGATGAAATAAAAATGAGTTCCTTCTTATTCATCGTTATATTTAAAAAAAAGATTGCAGGATTTCTTGTGTCCATGTTACGGGAGCGGGATCGCTGGCTGAGCGGGTCTGCTGGCCCGCCGGAGCGGGATCGCTGGCTGAGCGGGTTTGCTGGCCTGCCGGAGCGGGATCGCTGGCTGAGTGGGGTTGCTCCTTGTCAGAGCGGAATCGCTGCGTGAGCGGGATCGCAGCGACATCGCTTGCGCGGGATTACGGCGGGATTGCAGCGGGGTTTTAATCCCCATCGCTCGACGGGCGCAAACGCGCTGTGAGCGTTTGAGTACCAAATAACCCTCCTCGTACTGTACATGAATAATAGAAAACAAAACCATCAGTTTATGCGTCATACGGAAGATTAAGAGATCAAACCACCAACATTTATCTATTTTGCATACATATGTACATATCTACAAGTTGCAAAGCGATGACAACTATGCAAAATATGAGTGCAATATATATGTTTATATCTATTTTGGTATAAGGTGATGTAGATTCACAATAAGTCACGTGGTATTTCACATGTACTCTCGTTAAGCTCTCGCTAGCACTGTGCGCGAACAATCATGTATCTTATATATACATTTGTGCGTGGTATATCCACTTAACGAGTTATGTGCCACACGGCCGATTTTGGGCCGATTATAGTACTACGTTGAGTGCCAGCGGGCCGATTTTAGGCCGATGCAGGACAGTAAAAAATGAACATATTATTTTCTTAATTTGTTTATTACAGATTGATAGGGGAATATCTTACCTTCACATTGAAATAAATGTTGACGTCATATCATGATAAATGACGTCATTACAGGTAAATAATGACGTCATTAGTGCAAAGCCGTGAACAAGGTCACGACGTTGTTCAAGGGAACGTCATTTATACTACATGGTACATCAGCGTTTTCGGGTTTTATTTTATGGGCCAAACGATCACCTGTATTTTACATTAAACAGCCGATTAACATCTTGGGTTTCTTTTTCTGAATCAAATTAATATATATTGTTTCCCTGTGAGTTGTATTTGGTAATTAGGCTAGTCCAACGGACGAAGATCATTTCTGTCTGATAACATTGTGTTCATCATTACATAATTCACGTTATATGCCTACATGTAGATCGATGATCTCGTTGAAATCAGTTTATTATAAACTACCCAGTGTAAATATTATGGATATATCGTCGTTTCGGTATTTATATTTAGGAAAGTCATACAGTATTTACAATGTAGAAAGCATAAGATTTAATAAAAAATAGTTTTTTTTCTAATAACCAATAAAAACAATCAATATTATGGAATAGGCCACAATTTTCCGGAGCGAGCACCATGCAGATAAATCTGCTGCTAGTATGAAAATGGTTAGTGGAAATTATCCCACCCACTGCCTCAAAACTGAATTTAAAAAAGTGTGTTAAATTGTCTAAGATAAGGTATAAGAAAACGTGAATCCTTGCATTTGCTGCATGTGCAAAGACAATGTTTAAGAATGTGTGAAACTGTACATTTATTTACCATATACATATACAAAGATGAAGTTTAAGGGTTTGTACAAAGTTAGTGTTTAAGAATACCTGAATCACTGTACTGTATAGATATGTCCTCTTGTTCCAGACAAAGTGTGGCTGAGTGAAATAAAATCATTGAAATCTTTGAAATCTAATGTGTTACGATATCGAGATTCGTTACACATTCTTCCGTTCTAATAGATTGGATAAGAACTGAATCAACCACGAGAGTTTGTATGAGACAGCGTTCAGATTTAATGGATGATATAATACGATGTCACATTTAATTACACATATTTATGTAGTGTTATACCAGTATATATAAATTTAGATCCTTTATTGAAAAATAAACTAAAATAAATCAAAGTTCCATATAGGACACTGCGCAAGAACATTTGTAGACCCGCTCTTGACAAAACTACCCCATTGAAATATTCTGCCAAAGACATCCAGCAAGACAGCCCATCCGATCACATTATACTGACAGGGTATACCAGTCACCCTACCCCAGAAATGTACATGTACCATCACTACAGACTCTGGTTTGTCTCCACCAGGGAAAGGCCATAAGTGAGTCATTGTCAAGAGACATTATAAAGAAGATAGTTGAGAGAAAGAAAAGAAAAGATATGATCCGAAATTAAGTCGCCTCTTACCATAATGGAACGGGGACAGCAGATATATTTTTACGCCCTACCTGCAGAGCAGTGACAAGTATAGTAGATGACAATGTAATCATTACTGTTGCTGTAATATTGACCGGGGATGGAGAAACTGTATCGCTTTTATGCTATACGTAGAAAATAAGAAATAAGCGCCCGTCTGTATACAAACTATGGCTTCCTTGTCTATAACATATGCAGAGACGGAGGAACCTACTATTTTTATAATCTATTCACAGATATGAGCCTCACAGTTTGTGCACGTGTGCTGACATTTCAAAATATTTACAACTTTATTTGAACAATCAATATTTAAAATAATTCCGTACTGCTTCAATGGTACATGTCTCAACCATTAGTAAAGTACAGCTGTAAAGAAAGAAAGGTATCTCAATTTCAAAACGAAAAAATACACAGATTAGCAGAACACAGTCATTAGTTGGTCTAGAGATTATGATATGATGTGTATTAAAGTAGAAATAACTAGTCAAAAAGATGTAGTAGTGGAGGAGCTAAGCAATGGTAAATACTTTAATATTTTCATTACATCCTGTAATTACTATTGCTGTTTTGCCAGGTACAGATTATCATTATCGAAATGGTACATTGCTTTTTGCCTGAAAATATCGGTTTCTAGAAAAAGCAAAGTAATAGAACTTTTGTATGTTATGTAATGGAATATTGGAGTTTACTTAGTTTACTTTAATCTGGCAGATCTGTGTCATTATCCGATATCATGTGTAAAGTAACAAGTGTACATACACATTTAGATGTTTTTTCTTCAAGTATAATATACTTTGGTTACTTGTTTGGCTATATTAATCATAAATGAGTAGACCGCATTGTTAATTATTCCTGTTAATGATCATGGCTTTTTTTGTAATGCTCTTTTCTGACAATACAAAACAATACCATACATTTGATATAGACGTATGTACATATTTTGCTTAATAATTTGAAATGCCATTCAATGGAATATTCAATAGAATATAAGCTAAAATCAAGATGTGATTGGCACGCTAAAATGCTAGAGCTGCGGTCGATTTTACGATGATTGCCCGAGAAACGTCGTCAGAAATTGACGTTGAAAATACGTAGAAAATCTGCGTTTGATAGGATTCCTGACGTCGAAAATCATCAGCGTAAGGGCTATCTTTGTTTGACGTCATGTGACGACGTCATAATTACGGTGACGTTGGCACCTTTGAAATTCGGCGTGGCAGCTTAAAGTATCGTAGTTATGTATGATATATTAAAATAAAGAAGGCAATTAGTTCTGTCAGTGAAACATTTTCTTTGATATAGGCAGGATTTGAAATGTGGTCGAATTGTACGATCGCCAGCCGTTATGCAGCCATGCTCGTCTGAGTTACCTACAAATGTATTCAATGCTCGGTAAACGTCGTAGTAAGCACAATGCACGCACAATGTACAGGGTACCGAGATAGTTTTTCGACGGCTGGCGATGGGCAGTATACACTGATACATGTAGGCTTAGTTTGTTGTCCATGCAATCCATTCATATATATATATAATAAAATAAAAAGCCAAATACAGATCTGCTGTCTCCCTAGTACTTTCGTGGCTACATTCTGCCGCTCTTCAGGGGATTATGAATTTTATTCGGTACATCCTATGACGTCATTTAAGCATTGAACGGCTTTCAGTTGGCATTCATAGTCAATATGAATGCCAACTGGACAGAGGCAAATTCCATGAAGCGCGTTCAATGCTTATATTTATCATCTGCGATGTTTTATTTGTCGTGCGATTTTTTTTTTTTAATTTTCAAACTCAAATTTCAGTTGGCAATTCATAAGCTGGTGAACTCGCAACTGAATTGGTAGGGTTATATAGTGGCAGTGCCATACAATGGTAAATATAGTTTGATGACGTCATAATAGTAGGGTACATAATTTATAAAACACTTATTTGTCCAGTTTACAAGGGTTGAGACCAACTATATGATACGGTTTAAACAAAATAATTCATCAAAAACTTGATTGGAGCAATTACATCGTATAGATCTGTACAACAAATCTATAGATCCGTACTCCGTACTCAAATTAAAACCAGTCATGGTATACAAAGATTTTGCCGTATAGTACATGTAAAATAGATGTGGTAACTTGAAATAATGTAAATTTTCAATATCTAAGTGTGTTAGTAAACACTATCAAACATAAGTTTCATATTTTTGTTATTATTTACCGTCACATGGACATTTCAACTTTATTCTATATATATATATATATATATCGAACGTCGATGCTCAGAACTTAAATCACACCTTCTTGCAAGAGGATATAAATCTACTTTGATAGATCGGGAACTAGACAAAGTCAGGGTACTTAACAGAGCCAGCCTTCTAGAATACAAAGTCAGAACTCCGACACAAAGGGTCCCTTGTGTTGTCACGTTCCATCCTAACTTGCCGTCTATTTCTTCCATTTTACATAATCATTGGCGCATCATCGAGTCGTCAGCTGCACTCAAACGGATCTTTCCAGAACCACCGTTATTGGCCTATCGTAGACCAAAAAATGTAAGAGATCTGGTGGTGAGCAGCACATTACATTCATCTGCCTCTGTCGTTACAACAGGCTCCTTCAACACATGCAGCAAAAAAAAAACGTGCAAATTGTGCCCATACACCGAGTCCACAGACACGTTTAAATGTGTAATAAACAACCGTGTTTATCACATTTTACAAACACTGACATGCACATCAGCCAATGTTGTATATCTCCTCTCCTGCAAAAAATGCAAAATGCAGTATGTTGGAGAAACCAGCACAAAGCTCAACATCAGAATCAACAATCACCGTTGCTCCATCAAGCAAAACAGACCAGACTTTCCTGTGGCAAGGCATTTCAATTTACCTAGTCACAGTTGGAAGGATATGCAGGTGGTCGCCATTGATCACTGTCCTACCTGGAATGAAACGAAACGTCGTTCCAGAGAAAGATACTGGATCACCAATCTCCAAACCTGCTACCCTCGGGGTATGAACGAACGTTAAAGACGTCTTCTGGATATACTCTCCATCTTACCATTATATCTGACTATTCATGTAGTTAATTATTCAATTTGTTAATTTTTTCATAATTGCTGTACTTTTTGGGGCATCTATTCATTGTTGCTCTTTGAGACTCACATTTAGTCGCCTCCCGCCATCATGCAACAGCATCTTGGTCCGAGTTGGTCCGAATCGTCTGTTTCCCGTAGCGTCCTGTAGGGACACTTCGGCATTCGTATTTCTTATATTTTCAGTCTTGATAAATATTTGTAGCAGTTTTTTCACACCACTCTCTATAATTCTTATGATCTAACACATATTTTTCTAAAGTTTTTCAGACTTTGTACACGATATTTTATCAATCACTGTAGAGACGATAATGCAACATTTTTTTTATATAAATGCAATGTCGTCCACTAGCAGTGTTTAGGGACGAACCGTCTTTGAACTCTTCGGAATACTTTCACGTGCGGGGGAATTCAAAATATCTCTGCCGTTGGTCGCATAGCATTCTAGTGTTTGAACATGATGCAGTCACGCTAGTATCCGCCTTCGGCCCACGTTTGCCGAAGGGTTCATTGTGGTTTCTCCAGTTACTAAAACATTATTCTTATTGTATTTTATTGTATTTCCAGTGCTTCTTATATATATTATGTGATTGTATTTGTGATATTTGTGTTTTGATAAAGAGGCGGATTGCCTCGAAAATTTAACAAACCTTATTGTTTACACTGTTTGAATTACTTCTTTGCCCCATATATATATATATATATATATATATAATATTTATGTAATTCTCTGAATGAAATATTTGGAATGAACTGTGGTCATCCTTATCATTTACGTAAGCTGAGACGGTAAACTGTACAGTATTGTAAATTAATCTGTATATCACCCGTTTGATAGGTAACCAGTCTTGACATTTTTCATAAAATGATAACACATTCGTTTTGAACAACCGGACCCATAACGTATACATTATACATGTACATTTGAATGTGCTTGTTGAAACAAATACATGTACATGATTTATTACGGATAATGTTGTTATTATGATTAGTATTGTGTGTATATATATGTAAATTGTATATGTACGTTTGGGTAAAATATCCAAGTTCGCCCTTATTAAAGTAATATGAAGATCAATAAATAAGTGTATCACGATATCGATCTATATAGGCTATGCCTGATGTCCAATCCTATTGACTTAACATTTCGTCAATGAGATGTGTTGAAATTAAAAATATGGATACTGAGTGTTCTATTTTCTTGCGAAACCTGACATAAGTAATTACCCTGATTTTTTATTTAAACATATTGTTATTGCAACTTGAAAAAAATACAGCAAGATGGCATAATATAATATTTTAACATAATATAATTTTTTTAACATGTTTACAAATTGGTTTAGCGGGAGAGAGAGAGGAGGGGGATATACAGTATAAAGATATAGTGAAAGTAATTGCTCTTATTTCAATGCATGTGTATATCTTGATATGTTGCAACCATTAAACCAATACATATATATTATAAATGTATAACTTTCAACAATACAAATTACGTACCTAATTTAAATCTGAAATATATATATAATTTAAGAATGATTAATGCTTTTGTCCTACACCTACACTCCTCTTTGTTACCTACCAGTTTCAATGGAAAATTTTAATTACTTAATTACTTGTACGTACACTGTGTATCTAATACAATTAGAGTTAATCTTATCTCAGGCTTCATCGGACATATAATGAACTGTTCTAAATAGCTCGGTGAAGGATGAAATACTTCACATTGTTTGGGGGTTAGGTCTTGATAATAATGGTGACTTTCGCATAGTCAGTACGTATTTTTTTTTTTTTTTTACTTCCGAAATAAAAAGGACAGGAAATATTCCCATGTTGTCGTTATAATTGATTAAAATATGTTTAAAATGTGTTTTTGTTGACGTTTTTATCACATACACATGACAGATGACACAAATGTATTGTTTTTCTCACAATAAAGAAAGAATATTGGACTACACACACAATCATTCTGTGTTCTATAGAGTTTAAACTGTATTTTATTTGATAATTTCAATTTAATAGTATATATACAACATAATATGTACATACATACGTATATACTATAATGCTCTGTCTTGTAATCAAAGACCGTACTACATGTATTTCTTAGCTGGCAAAAAGAGATCGGGAAGGCAATCGATTATCCTTTACAAAATTGTTCGATATCTCACATAATAATTTTGTGCCAGGCTGCTAAAATGGTAACAATTGTTTCAGTTCTTTATTAGTCTTGCGAGTATACATCTCATCAACATCATACGATTACAAAAAATATAATTCAAGTCAGCTCGAGTAGAACAATGCACTTGTGACGATTTGTTTTCTGATAAGAAAGTAATTAAATGATTAGCTACTATAGTTTGGAAACTATTAGCACTGATTTCGATATCTTACGGTAATATACATGTAAGTGTATGTCCGTGATATATGACATATAAAAGATGTCCCCGATGGACAAATAAATAATGATAGTAATAAAAACACAATATCTTTAGGCCGAGGATTTAAAACTACGAAATGTTCAAATAATTGTAAAGTTTATGAAACTTACTACAGAAATTCAAAGATAATTTTCTCAAACAGACATGTCGCTAGCTAAATACTTCAAATGTCTACGTAAAAATAAGTCGAGATTCAAATAACGAGCCCCTTATGTGGCCTCCCGAGGTCATGCACAAAAACGCCATTTATACAAAGGTCAGCTAATCAGAATTGTAATAATGCTGCCGTAGACACGTGGCTCATTGTCCACTATTAAAATGGTTACCGGATTGAGCACATTTCCGTGTTCCCCATATCCCACTCGAGGTGCACAAACATTATGACCAAGATCCGACCGTCCTAAGTACTCTAGAAATGATGACAAAACCGCCTTTTGACCCGTCCCCATTCCGTAAGAATGAAATAATGCTACTGCGGACACTTGGTTCATTGTCCACCATTAACCGGAATGATTACCTTTCCGTTTTCCGAAAGAAGGCGGTCACCAGTTAGCAGTCACAGGATACATTTACAATGTATTGACTCAGCTCATAACACTAAATGACGACTATATACAATATTATCGGATTTATGACTCGTGGGTGATCTTACATATGCATGAAAATAGTCTATTTGAACTTTAATAACTGCAATATTTCCCTACAAATATTCTTTTTATCAAAATGGACTGACATCAAGTACACTGTCATATTGTACATCATTGCAGATATTATTCAACTTATAACAACGATTTCATGAGCAATACATTACACATATGAATTTGTATCTCATAGTTGAGGTACATCATCCAATAAATACTTAATATGGACGATACAACTGAAAACAAATACATAGTAATTAAAGTATAATTAATCGACACCAGACTGTTGAAAGTTAACCGTCATTACTGATTGAGCGGGTCCTATTCAATTCCGCTCGAGCGGGTCAGCTACAATTCCGCTCGAGCGGGTCCGCTACAAGTCCGCTCGAGCGGGCCCGCTACAAGCCCGCCCGGCGAGCGGGTCCGCTACAAGTCCGATCAAGCCCGCTGCGAACCCGCTCAAGCCCGCGCCCGAACCTGCTGCCAATCCGCTCGAAGCCCGCTCAAAACCTGCGGCAATCCCGCTACAAACCCGCGCAAATTCTGAGCGGAAGGCTGCGCGAGTTAACGCTCTGTGAGCATTGGAGTACCAAATCACCCTCCTCGTACTGTATATAGCCGTAGCTTGTTGAATCAGCAGGGTTTTTTGCTTTAATTGAGTAAGTCTGTAGGTAATAATGTCAGTCCGATAATGTGTGATCCGGTATAAAATGTTGCCCAGAAATTACTGTGTACTCATCTGATCTAAATAGAAGTACAAGTCAAGAATATTGACGTGGTGTTGTTACTCTGTACTCCAGTTCAAAACTTAACATCATAACTGATTGACGCTATCGCTAGGGTACCTTCCGACTTTAATGCATAACTGAAATCGTTCTACCTGATATATCCGTGTGTAATTCGTTTACCAATGTTTTTCGTTTATCTGGCGCCTTTCGATACAGAAAACACTGAAGAATTCAAATATCTGAACACAAGCTGAGATTTTCACAAATATTCGACCCTTTCTGAATAAATTGTCTGTTTCTTATAAAAAGCGGATCCTAGCCGAAGTGAACAAGTAGAAACGACAGTGAAATGGTGTATGATGGAGTGAATGTTGTATCGAGAAGTGGATGAATATTTTATCAAACCGTTTTACTATAGAAAACCTCAGTGAGTTTTAGAAACTGAAAATATTAAGGTCATACAGGGATATTTCAAATTTAGGAAAATTCATTATTCTCGGCAACAAAAGATGAAAGTATTTGATTTAAATATGAATTCACTCTCTACACTGGCGCTGCGGTCGCTAATGTGTGGTCTCTGTGTGTTCAAACTTTACTGTTTTGTTTGTATGTATTTATTTATATTTTCGCTGTATTTATTCACTGCATTGTGCTGATAAACCGCAAGGTTTAAGTAATAAACTAATTGAATTGAAAAACCTGTATTAAAGTGTTAATGAAGGTACAGGTAAACAGATCAAGAAATCTGACCACAGAAAAACTGCCTTAGTTGACCAGGTTATGATTAGACCCCCTATAGGGCTAATTGTAAAAAAGGAGAAACTGGTCAGGTGTGATGATGACTTACACACCTGAGCACTTAAGATATATAATCAATTGTATATCCATGACCATCAGGTGAAGTTGAGGGGGGGGGGGGGGGGGGGGGGGGGGAGTTAGTACATGGTAACAATATAGGGTGACAATTAAGGCAAGTGCATGTACAATATGTCTGGCAAGTCTATATATAACAATCACTGGCACATACTGCTGTTGTTACTTAAGAATATACAACATACATGTGCAGTCATAGATGTGTATATCACACGTCTCTGGTGCAATGTAGCAGACTCTGTGTGTTTACATGATAATGGATAACACTCTGAAAATCATTATTAGTGAACTTGTTTTGTTATTTAACCTTCATTTTGATACAAACCGATATTAAACTCAACTAAGACAAATGTTGAGTGTCGATCAGTTAACCTTTGCACCCTAGGAGAAGTGAGAAGTGCAATTGATTTAAGGAGCCGAAGTTAACTGATAATTACTGTATTTTTAAACTTATTATCACAAAAGACATAACCGGTTATACACTGTACAATGTTTCAATATATAAAGACTTCAACAGTGTAGAGTGAAGAATCTACTTTTGAAATTAGTTTTGATGGTGTTTGCGACATTTTTTATCATTTACATGATTCTATTAACACGCCAATTTCTGTTAGAGGCCTAAGAATGTAAATGTACTTCATGTAAATATTTTGTCTGACAAATATCAATATTTTAGATTTGTATTGAATGTTTATTTACTTATATTTCTTTTCATTGTTATTTTAAACTTGAAACTCTTTTATAGTACTTGTCATCCATGTGATATTACAATAAAATTTCCGTGGTTTGAGCGGAGCGAATTAGACGGAAATTATTTTCCCTTAGGTTGCGAGTTTTCTCATAGGTGGCGTCATGGTATTTGCACGTGCAGTTGACAGTGTTAGGTATAACGTGTGTCATTCAGCGAGGGTAGACCAGAGGCGACACACGTGTATACGCAAATTAATATCCGAGACCATGTAATTGCTGATTTTTTTTTTATATAAGATGGCATACATGTATACAGGATTAATTGGTAAAATATATGTATTGCATTTCATAATTCTTATGATTTTCACAGTGGGAAATTTGAGGTCTATAGTACATACATGATGTTGTAATGTGTGAATGAGTGCATGGGTTCGAGTATTTGTAAAATGTGTCGGCGTATACCTATCGCTAGTTACCAATAAATATAAGCAAATTTATTTATACAAGAGTTGAGTTTTTCCTATGAGAAGTGATGCAATGGCTAAGGGAATTGTATGTTCTGTCGACAGATCTCGACATGTACATGTCCAGATTACATGTACATTACATAATACTATATTAAAGCCAAACATCAAGGGAAGGCCTATAACCCTGTTGCCACTGGCCACCTGGGCTCAATATGCAACCCTTCCACAGCCTTGAGGACATGCACCCTATCACACCTTACCTGTAAGATGATGATTATTCTAGCTCTTTTGTGTCTGACAAATGGTATACATGGCCAGGTGACCTGTCCCCAATTAACCCCCGGGGTCCAATTATGGTTCATTTTCACTTAGCCAACATTTTGAAATTTACCTTATTACCTTGCCAACATGTCAAATTCTAAACATGAGTGAGTTTAAACTATAGCCTGTTCTTACTTTTCATAAAAGAATATTTGAAAATCACAAGTTAAATATGACTTATAAACTAGTGAGTTAAATACATTTATGTAGGCTTATTATCATAACAAATCTGAAAACCGAAATTTATAAGTAAATCATGAAACCATCATCGCAAGAGTTTAAATTACAAATTATGCTTTTAAGAATAGAAGTATTAACAAGTGTCTTTAATGACTGTTATCTAAATATGTGTGTGTGTGTGTGTGTGTGTGTGTGTGTGTGTGTGTGATTTTAGAAAAGACACCAAAGGATTTTTTTTTCTGTGTATACCAAAACTTGTGCTTCTTAATGAAGTAAACAACGTTGCCATGAAGAAAAAAATGTGTTATTCAAACTATCTTTGACGAGGTATTCGGCGAACTCCGCGATAGACACTTTGATGATGATATTGGTGTAATGATACAATTTTGTTTTTATGATATCAGTCCTGAAACTAGGCGATTTAAAAAAAATTCTCTGTTTTACATTTTTCCAAAACATTTTGCAAATTTTGTAAAGCAGCACGTTATATTTAAGACATTGACAATGTCTACGACTGGTGTAAAACTTTAAAATCTACGTTTGATATAAAAAAATATTGTTATATAACGTTTAGCAACAAAAGATATACAACTGAGTATCCCGATAGCTTGGGTTGGGAACATCTAAAGAAAGAAACATGCTTAAGACTTGGGTGTATGGCTCGCTCCGAATCTTTGTTTCCGTGTTTTAAATCAAAATTAGACTATAATAGTCTATATGACATGTACATTTGTACACAATTCAACTTACCTAGTCTGGTATGTAGGCAATGATACATATATCTTTATTCATATCTTGACATAGCCTTCTTGATTGAACTTTGACACCTTTTTTTTTACTAGGTCGGGTGGCTCAACCCTGTTTTATCTCTATAAATGCTGGATTATAGTAAAAAATTGTAATGTTCTTAAAAGAGTCTAATTTAGTATTAAGTACCTCACGTCTCACTTGAGAGATTTATGTCGGACGAAGATTTGTTTTCAGAATTAGGTTCGTTTTTTACTGTTCATAACAAGACTTACTTGATTGTCTGGATGATTTCTATTTAGGACATCAGTTCTATTTCACATGTGTATGCACTTTATATACCGTATTTGATCTTACTATGTAATTAATTTACTCTTTTGATACTTTATCAGAGACATATATATCACATGTGATATATACGTCTCTTATTTATTTATTTGTTTTCAATTCTGTGATTAGGCCTGTTGGTGTTAAAATTGAAATAAATAATGAATAACTCCATAGATCACGATGAAATTCTCATTAAAGTTTGAAGTTTTATGAAGCAGTCTATAGACTTACCTGTATGTCCTAATTATCTCTTATTGTTCTACCTTTCACACTTAGTATCACTTGATCCACAAAATATCTTACCATTAATTAACCTGTATACAACATGCTGTGCTGCTGACAATTAAGGTTTACCTGTATGATACTGTTCCGGACCATTTGTACCCTATACATGTAACCTTGCCCGTGTATATTACATGTAAGTATATTATAGATTAGACTATAGCAGAATAAATGTAATATTGTTTTTTCACACGATCCTCATATTGGTTTCCATCGTTATGTTTTCACTCCTATGATCCGTCATTTTTTTTCACACAAGATCGATGGACCATGTGACTTGACTTGTCTTTTGTGAGCGTGTTATTTTTTTCTTGACAAAGATACAGGCAGATTTATAGCCGTATCTATTTAATTCTCACCTCCTTTTAAAATTATTTGCTGTCGCCACTATTCTTTTTTGACGTTCGGCATTTTTAACCGAATTTCGTTTCGATAAATAAGTCACTCCGCAAAATATCCTAACGTACGGTTATGAGACGGTCTGCGAGTGAAAAATAGGGAAACGCAAGTGTTACGGTAATGCTTCGGAAGAGGTACGGTAATGCTAAGAAATTTGGTGGCGAATTCGGTATCGCCTGGGTACCAGAACGAGATACTCCGATACTGCTGTGCGTGCGTGATATTTGGTACGAGATATAGACTGATTTGTTAAATTTTCGTTAAGATAGTTTTGTTTAGATATTAAGATTAAAGTTCTTTATCTTATTATAATAAACTTGTCATCTTCTGGTAGCCTATTTTCAATTCATATCACTATTTGTTTTTTTCTTTTGTTGAATGTGCATAAATGGTATAAATGAAACAAATAGAACATCCAATCAAATTGTTGTTTTAAACAAATGATATACTGATATATGTATATGATACAAAATTTTAAATTGTTATCATAAAGTAGTAAGGGTGACCGAATAGTGCATAAGAAACAGATTTGATCCGGTACGCATTTTCTGATAATCAAATATTGGCATTAGTTAAATATCAAGTAATCATAACTAAATCGTACCTTTTACTTTTAACACATTAGCACGGTAAATATACACATGCATATCAAGACATTTGTTACAATATGCCCATGCCCTAACATTAATACCATGAGCATTTGCTTTAATTGTTTAGTCAACTAATCAGTATAGGTGATGGCAAAAAAACCGTGTACTACATAAATCAATAGAAAAGAGGAATGTAATCAGAACCGGTAATAACGTAATGTCACAGTCATGCAGTTTATCATATAACCTAGAAAAAATATCTATAAATGTTTATCTGAAGGTGGGCTGTTTATAGGAAACAGAACCAATACAATTTAGCATTCGTTATATATCATTCATTTAAAGAGTCGAAAATGTTTAATTGATGATCGTTAGATAGCAATAGCTTTGCCATAGCAATATTATGTAACACCGATAAAAATCCACAATTTACTAAGTATCAATCTACTGAGTATAAATTATATCAATATGCCTTAAAAAGAAAGAATAAAAGTTACATTATCACTCTAATATATCCAATTAACATTTGTTCTCCTTGTTAGCATAAGTTGATATAATATATATTGTATGCATTCTAGTCATGCGGATTTACCAGTCCAGGTATTCACAGGTTTATTCTTTATGTATCTATGTTAAGCATGATTATGTGGCTAGCAGTATTTGTTCTTTATGTAAATGTTTTACCAGAATCTTTGTTTTTGTGTCTTATTGGTCCTGTGGTGTGTGATACATTGGCACATTTAATGAATATGCATTTTTATCTTTTTTTTTTCTGTCCAAGCACATATATTTTTTTTTTATCTTGTTTCAATATTCATTTGATGAACAAGTGTGCAAAGTAATGGGAGTATTTTTTATATTATGTCTAAGAGTATCAAGATAACATAAAATAACTGATGTTTTTAATTTTCAAAAAACATGACTACAAAGATTATAATATTCTGTGTCTCAAAGACACACATTTTACAGAAGATCAAAAAAAGGAAATTCTTTTAATAACAACAATTTGAGGTATGATATGGATACTGATAATTACATACATGTAAATAACCCCAATGCACACACACACATCTAAATAACATGTTAGAAGAAAACAACCTTACTGATCCGTTTATACATTTTCATCCGAACTGCAAGCGATATACATGGATGAAGAAGGCTACAGATTAGACCATTCTATCATAACACTTGAACTTAGATTAAACATTTTTTTAAGGGTAAAGGCCTATGGAAATTTAACAATAACCTTGTATATGATCATGAGTATGTAAAAAAAAATCAAGGATAAAATACAAAAAATAAATAAATAAATTTAAATATTCCTCTCCTATTTCTAACAATATTATAATAATAATAGATTCAGAAATTATATTAAGTGTGAACGATCAACTCTTTTTGGAAACATTGCTAATGCAGATCGGAGGAGTAACAATATCTCATTCATCATTTGTAAAAAAGGAAAGAGAAACAAATCTGAAATAGAAATACTCGAAAAAACTAATTCATGGGTATCCAATCAGGAAATATATGAAAATTAATAAAAAAAAAAGAAAGAATTAGAAAACCTTAGAAAAACTAAGATGAAGGGAAATATGACTCGAGCTAAAGAGGCATGGCTAGTTGAGGGGGAAAACCATCAAGATTTCTTTTTCTTTTTCTTTCTGTTTTCTTGTAATTGAGAAACCTACAAAATGTACAACAACATAAATAAAACTATCATTAAAATTGGGAAAGACGATGGTAGAATAATCACTGGTCAGAAATAAATTCTTGAAGAAGTTCGAAATTTCTACACATCTCTATATGCAGATCATTCGGACTCTATCGAGGATGTAAATCTGGATCATCTCTTAAACGGTTTGGACTTTGTTAAATTAAGTGACGCACAGAAAGAAAAACTAAAGGGAAAAATAAACGGAAACTAAATTGCTGTTAGCTTTAAAAAAATGAAGAATTACAAATCACCAGGTTCAAATGGTTTTACAAGTGAAATTTTAAAATCTTTTTGGATAAATCTAAAACATTTCATTGTGAGATCACTGAATTTAGGCTACACAAAAGGGGATTCATTTGTCACACAAAGACAGGGTATCATCACTTGCCTACCAAAGGGAGATAAAGCTAGATTTTTTTTTTTAATTTGAGACTAATCACTTTGCTAAACGTTATTTATAAATTAGCATCAGCATGTATAGCAAATATACTAAAAACAGTTATAGACAGTATTATTTCTGAATTGGTGAAAACACTAGACTTATATATGACATAATGAATTATTCTTAATTAAATGATAGACCAGGCCTTCTTATATTTATTGACTTTGAAAAAAAACCATTTGATTCAGTATCATGGAATTTCCTACATAAAGTAATTTATTTTTTTTAATTTTAGGAGAGAGAACGAAACGATGGATATAAAACTTTATATGTTGAAACATGTTCAGCCGTTACTCAAAATTGTACGCTTTCAAACTGTCGACAGAGGGGATTCTGACTCCCAATATTTATTTTTGCTTATCTGAAATGCTGGCTATTCTTGTAAAACAACCCAGCAAAAAATATCAAAGATATCAACATACAACAAAAAGTCCATAAACTCACACAGTTTGCAGATGACAACTCAGTAATCTTAGCTGGATCTAAAAACTCATCCAACAAAACTCTAAACCAGTTAGATCATTTTAGTAAAACATCAGATTTAAAAGTCAAAAATGAAAAAAAAAGTTCTTTGGATTGGACAAAAGAAATTCGGTGCTGATGTCTACAATCAAAGATGGAAACTCAACTCGGGCGAAACAGAATTCTGTCTGCTTGGTATTGATTTTTAATCAATTTAGATGAAACGGTTATACTTAACCATCAGCGTCTTAAACAATAATATTTGTATTATTTGTGATACAGAAATCGGCACCATAGTACACATTTTCTGGGTATGTCCACAGTCTTTTCAATTATGATAAGATTTGCAAACAAGAATATTGTATAAGACAAGTAAAATAATACAATTTAGAGAAGAAACAGTCGTTTTTGGGAAAGCAAACCCTTTTTCAATGCCATTATTTCTTTTTAACTATGTACGTGATTTTTTATATATATATTATACGCATAGGAAAAACAACGAATACAACCAAATAGTTTCAATGAGTTTTTGACTTCTTAATATGATATTGAGAAAGAATTGTCAATAAAAAATGCTTTTATTGACAATTTTGATCAGATATGGAGGGATTGGAAAGTGATGTTCGAAAATTGGTTTGGCTTTACCCGTTGCTGTAGTTCCCAGGTTGTTGAAATTCTGATAATTCATGTATATCTTATTGAATTTTGATAAAACAATTAAGTACATGTGTATCAACTAATAGCTATCTATACAGTATAATAAAATATACCACATTGTAATTGACCGTTGTCTTCCAAATTAAAATAAACATTTAATTTCATTTTTGGCCTATCAATGATTTGACTTCTTGTTTTCTCATTTGATTCATACACATGTTTTGATTGAGTATTTTAGTATCCATATCAATTCAACAAATTACTCCCTTTTGTTTGTTCAATTAAATTTTCCCAAATATTGCTACCCGTTAACCTTTATGATAAGATATCTCCAAAAGTCACTATACCGTTATGAATGTTATAGACAATTTAGTTTATTTGCAAGTACAATATGGGATCCCTCCTGCGTGAGGACAACACTATTGATCGCGTGTTAACTGAGCTTTGCAGATGATGGTATCAAAGACAGTATTTTCACGAAAAACAATTGATTATTACGGACACTTACGAAGAAAGTTTTAATAACTAACGACAATATGCGATCGGTTTAAAAATATGATTTGTATAATTGGATGCACCACTGCTAATATATTTACGTTTTCATGTGGCCAATGGTTCCATGTTTGTCCTAAAATCCACAATGCTATTTTCTCAATCAAGCACGACATAATTTACTTATTCCGTAAATCTCACCATCTTACTGAAGTTGCAGGTTACCATAGTCGACATAGTAACATATTTTATGAAGGTGCACACATTAAGATTTGTTGTTGATACGATTAAACTCTATTTCAAGTTCGGTAAAATAATTCCAGTGTTGCTTATAGTGGGAACAAATCATGTCCAATTGCAGTTGGTAATTGATGACAGTACGAGGTTATAAATACGATAATTTATCGGATGGTAATGTTATAAGCAGTTATTCGCATTTGTGTTAATGGATTTTTTTTTAATTTTTTTTCTCTATTAATAGTATTTTTTGTCATTATTTTCAAACCCGCTGCCATCTAGGTCTATTCGCAGTCAAGCCCCTGTGACATTTGCATCAATATCAATGCTTATAAGTGCGAATGTATAATGTTACACTAAATAGTCGATTCAGCTAAATGCCGTTACATTGATATATATGGTGATTTAATAGATTCGATCTGATGGGTCATGTTGATGATTGTAAAAACAGTCACATCTGATTACCTATGGATAGTCGTGTCTTGTTATGATGGTATCAATGATCATTACCATATGTTTTCTTCAATAGTTTTAAACATATTATTCTTCTTAATATCATTTTATAATAACATTAATATTAAAGTTTTAAAAAAAATGTACCTATATGAAACATATTTATTTTAATTTGTCAAATCTTAAACTCTTCTCAAATCATGTGATAAGATAACAGATGTAATCACCGAAATGGATTATAGAAGTTATACAGAACTTTTTGTAGATGTTTTATACCGCTGTTCACGAGAAATGGATAATATAAGATATCGCAAGTCAAATTGGCTTTCTGATATATTTAGTTTTCAAGTGTTGTTTTACCGACGATTTATCTTAAAGATTTGCTTTCGAATATACTCACTGAGATTGATTTTATGCAAAATACGGATAAAAACGTAGTTTTGATATTTTCGCATAATAATATCTCAATTTGGATTAAATAAAACGTTCAACTGAAATCCATTTGTCTACTTAAGATACATCTGTTTATTAAAAACTCAATTGATAAAAATGGTACCGGTTTGCTCGAAGGTCAGCTATACTAGTGAACGTACATTATTTATTTTGGATGGCTTTAGCATAACAATCATCCTTCGGTAAAGGTTAACCTGATACTAATGAAACATTGACATTTTCTGTGTTTTGAATGATGGGACCGACCTGTAAAATTATTAAATCTTCTTGATTGACAAAATATCACAATGTTCATTAAAAAAATTATCGAGAACACTACCGTGCTTGTTGTTTTGAACAATATGCAATAAGATAAAATTGCAATTGTCTATATAGTATATACTTTATACTATATACTGGATATGAAGTTAATAATTGATTTTTAACTAGCATATGAGTTAACTTTCATATATTAAATGGAAATTAAGTATGCTGGCATTAGTCGATCTGATCGACATATCATACATCTATAATTTCAAAAAACGTCAAGCAATCCTCTAATTTAAATGTTGTGAGACTAGTATATATATACATATATAATGATCAGAAACTGTGTGGTGACTAATGCACATAATTGTTATCTTAATTGGGTTAGGGTCATATTCTATTCTAGGACACAAACAGTCTTGCTATTGATATCAAGTAAATTGATATTGGATGTCTCTTTCAAAACATCTAACGATACTAAGTACTATAAGTGCTACGTCATTAATTTTTCAACACCAATATGACACTTACACTTACAAATAGCCACATGCATATGTCAGTTTTTGCAATATTTCAGTATTTACCATGATTCATTGATCATCATTTACCTTTTGTTTTTATCTATGGAAATATTAGAAATATTAGATAATTATACTTATAGCTGAAAGACGTATTACTTGCGTTATATAGAAAGAATATCATATAAAATATACAGATTGAATGAATGAACCCAATATGCATTGATGACATTTTAATATAACACTGTATAGTTGAAATGAACTCTTGTCAAGTTTGCTACTGTTATTCTAAAAAAACTTCTTCATAATTTGAAATTAAACACAGAACGATAGAAAGAACTTAGCTTAAAATATCAAATTTACTATAACTATCACGAAGCAAACATTATTAAACAATGAATGTATTTATTGTCAGTGTGTTACGAAAGAAACTAAAGGCGAGGATGGGGAGGGAGGAGGGGGGGGGGGGGGGTTAATGAAATATCATCGCTGCATCTTTCTTACTCATTTGCAAACTTAAAGATGTGAAAGGTCAGAGTTAACTTGATATATCCGATGATAGGGGGCTTGAATTTAAATGTGTCCTATTTCTCTCATATCTCGCCATGTTGGATAGAGTTTGCCCATGTAAGATAGCTATGTAAGATACATCTATCTTACATAGCATTTCACGCGCGCGGATTAATCTGCGTTCAAGGGGGACAACTCTCACAACGTCGTCTGCTTGTGTTCACATCCGACAGTCCTTATCGTCGGTGTCGGTTTTGAAACGTTGGACTTAACTATAAAAATACATACATTCTTAGATAAATATATATCATATCAGCAGTAAAGCAATAGGGCTACACGGTTAAACGATTAGACATTTCATCTGAGCGAACATATAACTCCGTTACTGTAACAAACAGTTAGACTACGCCTACAGGCCTGTTGTAACAGTTACAGTACAATGCAGACTTGCCTACCCGACAGATTTGTCATTTGTCATTAAAAACATGTAAACACACACAATCACCTGGCAATGACAGGAAGTAAAATAAAAGCCATACATAAAAAAATATAAAAAAGAAAATGTCAAACGTCACAACCTATGAAATGGTTCCGTTTGCGTCAGCAGGGGGCCCTGGAATTTGTTTACTCTACGGTACTGTCAGTAACTGTTAGGCCTACTCAGTAACCTGTGTATTTGGAAGTTGGAAATTGGCTCTTAAATGAACGAACATTCGGTAAAAATGACACCCCTCGATGTTCATATAAAAAATATTTATTTCAATTGTAACTCAGAGTCTATATTTGTGTAGAGTAACCATGAAAACTAACTGCCATCCTAGCCTTTCAATATGATCATCGTTAGCCTATCGACTGACCTACCTTCGTCATTCCATCAAGACAACCGGTTAAACACATATAATCCTATGTCACAGAAAAGATCGAATACTCGTATAGAGTCACAGTGAATTTAAAATTACCAGCCACGAAACATCGCCGCGTCATGGCGATCGAGATCGACATCACTCTCATTGAACTATGAATGGAATTCCAATGACAGTCGTGACGTCATGTAGTGACGTAGTATTTTATAAAAAAAAATTTGACTTGACATTTAAAAGTAGTGTGTTCTGTGAAATGATTAAATATGTCGAGGTGCAAATCAAATTATATGTGAAGTTGGGAAACTCATTTCAGCGTTGGCTTTCAGTATTGTTGATAGAACTTCTTTTTCTCGGATGTTGACAATTTGATCACGGCCACGTAAAAGTCGGTCAAGTTACGGTAATTTTTATCGGCGAATTGTTCATTCGTTCATCACTTAACCACAAAATGAATGAAATTTGTGTGCAAACATTGTTTGCCAAAAAAAGGGTATGATCTTTCAGAATATCACAAGTATATTTAGTAAAAACGTCAAATAAAGAAATTAAAAAATTGAAGAAAATGGATGGCTGAGGGACACTTTCGCCAGAAATTCGGTAATGATATGAGAGAAAAAGACTCTTTCATTATGTGCGTATGTAGGATAGGGATATTCCACCCGAGGGGTCACAAAATGTGGTGAAACCCGAGGCTTGCTAAGATTTTTCCCTCACTAAAGCTACGATTTATAGCATTTCGAATTTTGATGCCGTTGGCAATTTGAATTTGAACATATGATATATACACTAAATTATACACGCCTACACAACATTGGTTAACCTGTTTTGTGTTTGTTATGCTTGTGTTTGTCGGTATTTAAGAGCAGTATATTAATGTCGAATTGAATTTGTGTATATGGGACGAAAATATATTTTTTCTTAAATTCAGGCAGTTAAAAGTAACACAAATAGTAACAAAATGGCCATATTTTAGTATAAATATATCCTTGCAGTTATCAAGAGTTTGCCGGATTTTTGATTTTTTTTTTTAATTTGTTGAGTTTCCCTTGTCTTTTTTTCAAAATATGCAATAGCAGTTGTTATCTCTCAGAGATTTACTCGTAGCATCCTAGGTCATCATAGTAGCAACATTCGCTTGTATTGACTACATCCAGGCAATGCATTAGTTCAGTCCGGTCGATGTTAAATTAATCTAATTTGGTCATGTCATTACGTAAGATGATATAACGAGTATATTGAATTGATATGTATCAATTGTAGTCAAATAATGTAACTATAATTTGTTGCAGTATCTATTTTATCGTTTAAATTGCAATTATTTACCGTTTTAATTAGTACAGCATTACTCTTTAATCTGAAAAGAAATCCTTACGAAACTAATCTTAATCTTGACCATTACTGTATTTATTTGTATTTTTGTTATAATATTAAGTTTCAAGTCATGTTTAGTATACCTAATTACTTTTTTATTCAGAAATTTATTATTTGTTAGCTGTTAATTGGGGAAGGGAATTGTTGTAACATATTATTAAATAGAGAGGAAAAAAAAAATCATCAGACAGATTGATAGATGACCTGTATGAAGATTCATCTTTGTACTGTTTTGATGACCATTCTGGTTTTATTTTCACCGACATGGTAATATGCGTTTCAGGTTTATTATTGTGATTTCCATGTGATATGACCTTGACTTTCCTACAATCTAAACTATGGGGTTTGATCTATTGATTTGATTAATACCCGTTTTTCTCCGTGTCTGTATTTCAACAATCCATAATAAAAACTAATGGTTTATTACCAGTTAGGATTGAAGACAATATAGCTGTTGTTTGGTTTATGAAGCAATCAGGCTAATACTATAAGCACTGTCTTGAATACCTTAGAGATCGTGTACGTCTTACCTATGCGTTAGTATATGAATTCGATTTTATATTATTTCATCAAGCTATTGCAGTAGAAAATGAATCTTTTCGGGGTGTTGTATCAGACCATTTTGGCATGATTTCAATACACAACAAATTTGAACTAGTGCATTAAATGTGTGAGGCGACATATACTACCGTATCAGGACTGTTCCAAAATACTCACATTCTGAAAATAAAAGAAACAAATTATAACAAAGAAATATACTAAAAACAATAACAATTGTAAAATATTGAATTTACTACATATATCTCTATTAATATTACACTATCATGTAAACACACTAATAGATAGTTCGCCCCGGCACAGTGTCTGCAGGAAGGCTAAATCATACAGTTATTCCGCGGGTTATATCCCTGATGATACAGTATATTTATGGAAATGAAACACACAAAAGTTTGACGTATTCAGTGTCTACTTCTCATAAAATTAGCTACAACTAAAGGATCAAGTTAATTTTGTGAATATGATCGCAAAAGAGACTTTTTAAATTTTCGATTGGTCTTTTATTACATGTGGTTACATAGTAACCCTTACTTCTGCTGATCAAACTACATGTTCATGCGCCTGTCGCAATATACTTTTGCAACTTAAAAATTATAACATTGAAATTTAGGTTACTGACTTTTATCAACGTTTTGGTGAAGTCATAATGAAAACAAAGAAGTACTCCCCCTAAAAGAGTATGATTCTAAACTAATTTTGAATTATAAGAGATTGCTCTATCATATGTAAATGTAAGACGAGTGATTAGTCATTGATCGCCTAATAACTCAGTGAATTCTAGCGAACTACTGACATAATGCACTACCTGGAAGGGGGGGGGGGGGGGGGGGGGGGGGGGGGGGGGGCGAGGGGTTTGGCCCAGTTTCATTTGAAAAAACTATTCTTTGTCTCATCAAGCTGACGCAGTTTATTTCTTTACAATATATGACATGCTGTTTATTTGTTTTGCTTATACTGTTAATACGATAAAAAAGGGCGAGGGGTTTGGCCCAGTTTCATTTGAAAAAACTATTCTTTGTCTCATCAAGCTGACGCAGTTTATTTCTTTACAATATCTGACATGCTGTTTATTTGTTTTGCTTATACTGTTAATACGATAAAAAAGGCAAAAAGAAAAAAAAGAAGAAAAAAGAAAAAAATACTTAACCCCTTTTATATGTCGAATATTTTTTATCGATCGATTGAATTTAAATTTGATGAAAATGACGAAGAAACGTTACCAAAATGTCCTTTTATTAACGAGCCCTTGTAAAAACAAACACGTGTTATTACTGAATAAATATCTCATCAAAGACTTGTTAGTGAAAATCACAAGCTAACAACAGAATATTTCGGAATTACCATACGGCATCAAACATTTAGAACATTGTCTCCTGCGACCCCACGAAATTTCTGTCATTTAACCAAAACACAAACATTAAATACAATTGACTTATGTAATATGGGAGAGATCAAATGAAATGCAAACAGTAGTGAAATCCGAATCGATTGCGAAGAATGAGTCAACATGGACTGATATTGTTCTGTTTAGAATGTATCCAGCAAACCATTATGGAAAATACTCAACGCATAAATGAATTTGAATTGTATCAATTTAAGACATTTTAACTCAACTGGAAAAAGAAATTAAATAGGGTGTTATGGTCAACATATACATATAAACTCAAATCGTAAACATTTCGATTTTGTGTAATATACAAATATTTACAAAGTGTTGTTAAGTATAATTCCATTATCATGATTTTGAATATTTTTATGCGTATGGCGAAAACATATTACTGTTAGGTAAAAGGAAAACACATATGCTTTTTTGTTTTTTTGTTTTTAATTTTTTTAATTCTTTTGATGAAGATATCGAGCAATACTTAACAATAATACATATCGAAAACCAATCTACGAAAAAACATGAATTAAATCAATTTTTTATCGTGACCGGTATAATTCTATCTTGTTTTTGTTTGTAAATCTTTTATTATATATATATATATATAATGAAAGGCTAATAACTGTTGACAAAGGAGTGGATTGGTTGCAATTTTTACCTGAATCTGCAGATAAAAGTAAACAACTAAATGACGGAGCTCGGTAGAGAATACTATCGTAACTGAAGCATATTATAGTGATAGGTTGGTCTTTAGCGACGATTTGGTTACAAAGTCACTTTCACTTCCTCCTAACAAAATACAGGTTCGTACTTTGCAGCAACAAGAGTTTGCTACTAGATAGTTAATGCGCTTAAATTGATGTTACTGACTTTTGTAAACTTGTTCGGAAGTCATTATAGAATAAGGGCGTGTTCTGCTGACATGACTGTAATAAAGAGTAATAATAAATAGTAAATAATTACTCCAACATAGGCATCGATTGACCTTCTATCCATATCCCTATATTGTAGCTAAAAACGTATTCAATGATACCTCCTTAGTAAATTTGCTACAACTAAATGACACAGCATGGTAGTAAATACTATCGTAACTCTTGCATATTTATAGTTATTGGTTGGTTTTAAAGTGATAATTAGCAATAATAGCTTGCTACTAGATATTTGATACACCTAGATTAATGTTACTGACTTTATTAAACTTAGTCGGGAAGTCATTATAGAATAAGGACGTGTTCTGCTGACAGGACTATGAGTCATATCATGAAAGACGACTGTGATAAAGAGTAATAATACATAGTAAATAATGTCCCCGTCGTTTGTTTTTGTCTCTATACATAGAACAGTACATAGAGGTTCCCCAACGAGTGGAGATTGTTTATCATTTTTATCCAACTCGAGTTAGTTGATTTTCTAATTTTGAAAAGACACGAGCTTTAGCGAGTGTCTTTTCAAAATTAGAAAATTAACTAACGAGAGTTGGATAAAAATGATAAACAATCGTCACGAGTATGGGAACTTGTTTATCCCATAACTTCTTTACTAACAAATGTAAGCATGTCAAGTTCAAATTCTCCCAACGTAACAACTAAATTCTGTGAACCAAATCACTACGGGACAAAATATAGGTTGTTATGAACAAAAGCTTATCACTTATTTTAGATGCACGAATAATATCTTCTGTACTTTATGTAAATGATATTATTTTGCAAAACGAAATATAAGTTTGAAAGTCCTTGTATCTGTGTAATTTATTAATAGGTAACTTGTTTAAATAACTCCGCTCGAAATATTCGAAGACGACACCGTCATCGCGAAGTTGAACGTCACCGCTGAATATATTAAACTACTAGTAATCATTGTCAGATTCAATTATCGGTCCTTTCCTGGATTTCGCAGGTATGCTTTGACTGGTTATTGTGATGTTAAATGTTCATTCTGAGATTTATTCATTCAAGACATCGTGCATTTCAACAAATATTTCGGAAACCGAGCTGGAGTGTTGAGCAAGCCTAACAGTTACAGTAAGCTTAGGCCTATATAGTTTACGTTTGTCAGTGCGTTGACACGAAATCTCGTCAGTTTACTGACATGAGACACATGTTCCAAGATGATTTTTAAATTTTTGTGTTTGGGATCAATATATTCGTAATAAAGGTAAGTGCAATGATAAGAAAACTTTTGTTTATTCGTTGATTTTTTTTTTCTGTTCCATCAGCAGGCCTAATCGATGCAATATCTCGCTACCGTCGTCTATTTTACCATCATCAAATTATACTTTGTACGACTAAAACCCCAGATTAATCGACATTTCCATGAGAACACCCGGGGACCCCTCTCATCAAGTTTAATATATGCTAATGTTGAGCACTGAAAATCAACAAAACGTGTCCATGCTGATCTTTTGAAGACAGACGGCAAAAAATAAAGAAAAGATAAGCGAGAGTAGTAAAAATAGTCCGTGTTCAAAGGTCAAAGGTCAGCCAATCAGATTCGTTGGAGGTCACAACTGACCAATCGGAGGCTTAGAAAGTGGTTACACAATGCGGTGTGTAAACAAAAACAATAACACACTGCTCCGAATTTTATCGCGTGTCATATCAGTTGTGAAACAAGCGTAGTTATGGGATAAATGGTAATCGATTACGTCTTATTATCCTGGTTAATATGCCGTTATACCTTTACCTAAGTTTATTCATTTTGCACCAGTTAAATTGTATTGATTATGCCCTACATAACGTTCCGATTATGTGATTATGGTTTTATACAAGACACAGGTACATAGTGTTCAACGTCGTTCGTTCTATCGTTGATTCTTTATCATAAAAAGGAAAAATGTGTTCATATCTTCTCTCTCAAGAAACCAATGCTTTATTTACTCATGCTATGATATAAATTGACTCAGTGCTGACTACATTTGAGTATGAGGCTGTTTTAGTTTTATTTATATATCTTCTTTTCAAAAAGCATACAATATAGTATGTTCTGCATGATCAAAATATTGCATCATAGACTACGATGATAACAACAATAAAACAGTTGGCTTCATATTTTGATCTCTATATTCCGTCAAGTAGTCGGTTTCAATGAGGATAACCTTGTCCAAAAAAGAGAGTAAAGTTATTCAATGAGCTAAATGTCAAAATTTCGTATTATCACAACTACATCGACAGCCTTTAGATATTAATCGGATTTGGATATCTTATTACGTAAGACAATATACATATAATACGAAAATAAGTTTTACTGAACCAAAGTATATCGGTGCATGTCAAATGGTCTATATATAGTTGCGCATTATATATATATATATTATCTTTGTTTTTGAAATGGTTGCATCATTTTATGCGCAAGAATTACTGTTTTACTTGATATTGTTATATAATATATTATCAAAAACGCATGAAGCTAAATTTATTCGTGCATATAACTAGATATATCAAAAATGTAAATTACACCTGTAAAGAATCGGTAAACGATTGTAATCGGTATCACAAATTGTCGAATGAAACTTATCATGTGTACACGGAGTGATCAAACAGCTGCGCGTGTCCATCCGGTAGGCGTGACACAAGATGACAGGTTTAGGTCCTAACGGTTGGCTGAGGAAAACACGATGTTTGACCAGTTTGTTTGCAGTCTAATTTCCCACTTTGTCATGTACCTTTAAACACTATATCACTAAACATGTCTGATGCTAAAAACAATTCGTGCAGATGATATCGCCCCATCAGTCTACCTCTGATTTCTCACTCATTTATGCACGTGAACGTAAATATAAAGAAGAATTCACAATATCTGGAACCAATCGTTATCTTTCATTTAGATATGATCCAGTTGCATAAAAAGCAAAGCCCTACCATGTGTATGTTTCAGTTGAATATGCTAGAAGATCATCCAGTGATGCCTCTACATTTAACATGGAAAAACTAAATTCGATATGCAATAATACGTTCCTAATTATATCAAAAGAAATTAGTACTAGAATAAATAGTAATTGCACGATCTATTTCAATTGAAATAGAAAACGGATATTCTTGATATGACTCTCTTGTAGAGTGGCATGAAGCAATTTGTGGAATATTCTTAGCAAATGTCATAATTGTGTATTTATAAATGGAATAATTAATGAAAAATGTAACGTCCACGCATTACTTTAATAAAGCGGGAACCTACTAAGTATATCAATGTTTCCTTTTATAGTTGAGCAGTTTTGCCTACCCTACCGAGAACGATTAGATTATAACATATATAATAATGCAAATATATCATCAGGTTATCCATTGCACTTAATGCATGTAATAGTATGCAAATTGAATAGCGTGATTTTTAATAACCATTTATTGCATTGAAAATCGCATTAGAAGTTATAACAAAAACAAAATAACCATTTAATGCTAGGACACAGCAGGACCATAGATAACTAAATCATAAGAGAATGGCAAATGATGTCTCAAGGTAATGTAATGTTGTAAAGTTATATATAGCTGATGGAGTGTCAGGACAATCCATCTACATTTGAATGATTTACCCATAGCTAATGGAATGGTATAGTTGCAATGTATGTAATACCAGTAATCTGTATCCATAATTCAGTTAAATGTCCTTATCTAATGGATAGCTACAGCTACAAGTTATGGAATGCCAAGATTATATGGAATCCTATATATATATAGTTTACGTAAAGTGAGTACTATGTTTCCATACTTGATCGATATAACCGACGAAAAGAGCAGTCACATGATCTGAACAAGTATGCGGGTATTTCAATAGGATAGTTAGGCAATATTGTTGATATATTGCAGATTAAAATGTTTATGTTCTATGCATGTTACAGCATGGATAGAATATTATGGTATTGTACTAATATTATATACTGTCCAAGCGTCCCAACAAGTTTTTCACTGTGTGTTGTTATGCTATTTGTAATCACTATGCCACTATTTTCTTCGTTATTGTTACAACACACTTCAACTATACTGCTTTGAAAGAAGTTCAATAAAATAAGTCGAGTATATGCATAACGTAACGTAAACACGGATATAAATGCGAAGGAATAGACTATTATTCTTAACCTTATTTTTTTTCTCCTTTTTTTGTATTAAGAATATTAAACCAGTCATATTATTCTTTCCTTTTTTTTACTGATCACTAAAATGCCAAAAATTCATGAATACTAAATATTCGATACCTTTAGACCCAGGAGTTTGTGTCCCTTTTAACGTATCAAATTCAAACGTGTTTTTTGTCAATGATGTACAAACATAACCCTTATAACGAAAAACAATGTTTTATTGTGACATAATTAGCTTGACAATCATTTCCGGGTTAATGCAGATTTTTGTTAATCACTGTTTTAGGTTAAACTACTGAAATAAACTTATAATTAGTGCACTACTGGTTTTATTCATTAGTTTTCACAAAATACATAACTCGGTAATACATTGTGCAATGTTTCAGTATATAAAGACTTCAACAGCGTAAGATACATAATCTGCTTTTGAAATTGATTTTGATGCTATTCGTGATCACTATAATCATTTATAAGCTTCTATTAACACATCAGTTTGTGTCAGAGGCGTAATGGTGGCTTGCTCAGGTATGCATATGCTTCATGTAAATGTTTTGTCCGAGAAAAATATTCACATTTTCATTGAATTTTAAATTACTTACATTTCTTAAACATGGTTATTTTAAACTTGAAAGTTTTTTAAAAGTTCATGTCATTTATATGATATTACAGTGTATGTTCTGTCGACAGATCTTGTTGGAATTCGAGGTCACAATTGCCTTTTGGGCACTTAATAAACATGTTTTGTTCTTATTAAAATTACATACGTAACTTGCCGTGTGTCATTTATTCATGTATTTTCATAGCATTAGTCTTTGTAAATATTTTGTTATTCTCTTGTTCCGTTAATACTGAATTTACAACCAGGATCGTATAACTGTGTGATGATCTATCAATGTGTCAGAAAGATGTTTTAGATAGCTATTTGTACTCCGCTTTTATCTCATCAAACTTTAGCGTTAGTTAAATGTCAAGTAATCATAACTAAATCATACATTTTTACTGTAGCACATTAGCACGGTAAATATACAAATGTATATCAAGACATCAGTTACGATATGCCTATGTCCTAACATTAATATCATGAGTATTTGATTTAAGAGTTTCGTCAAATAATCTGTATAGATGATGGCAACAAAAGCAGTGTACTACATAAATCAATAGAAAAAATGAATGTAAACAGAACCAGTAATAACGTTATGTCACAGTCATGCAGTATATCATTTCAACATTAAAAATATCTATAAATGCTTATTTAAAGGTGGGATGTTTATCGAAAACAGAACAACTATAATTTAGCATTCGTGATATATCATTCATTTAGAGTCGAAACTGTTCATTAATTCATAAGGTGATTATATGATCGTAAGATACCAATATTATGTAACACTGATAAAAGTCCACAATTTACTACGTATTAATCAACTGAGTATAAATTATATCAATATACCTTAAAAAAGGAGGAGTAAGAGTTATGTTATAAGTACAATATATATCCCATTACAATTTGTTCTCCTTGTTAACATCATTTGCAAAACAAATAATGTCTTACCACCTATCCATATGCTGATATAACCCAGAATATAAGATTATTACAAATAAAACAATATGATCGTTGACAGGCGAATGTAGAATCGTAACTAATGTTATCAGTTGTGTTTTAAAGCGATACCGTATATTTTTTTGCAAAATAACTAACGGTAAACACGTTGGATGTTCTTTGATGTCCTGCACAGCTCGGTGACATGCATCAGACAAAACTTTACTGATTGGTTGACCAATCGGTGTTAATTACAGGTTTAAATAAAAATGTTTGATTGACGTAATGTAATTTTTTCAAGAAGGCGGGGTTAAACCACAAACTTCATTACGGTCCCAATACGCTCTCTTGAGAGTGACCATAACTTCTGGATTATCGAAGATAGGCATACATGTATCCTTGATATAGATATACGTCAATTTTCTTGTTTGTTTCATGTTTTTTTTTTTTTTTTCATAAGTAATATTTTTTTCTCGGACAATATTATTAATGACATATATACTATCCCAAAGAAAGAGAGTATAAAACGTCTGTACTAGGATTTTCAACAGATTGTTATTAATGCGCAGTCCTACCCATTTTACTTTTTTCAAACTTCTTTCACTTTTAAAACAGTGTAATTGTCACTGCAATATTCTTAAAAATATGGTAAAGATGTGTAAACAAAGTTTTATATCGAGAGAGATTATGAAGCGGGTATAGTCAACGACTTATCAATATTCCTTGTTATGCGTTCAATGAACGTGTTCCTTTGGCGTAGTTATTGTGACGGATTGATCGTACCACGGTCCTTAAGTTTGTATAAAGAATATACGTGAATTTAACGGAACGTTCGTTTGGATTGTGGAAGATACCTATATATGATATACTATATACCTTTGGTGATTGTACAACATTTTTTCTTTTAATTATTAGATAGATTTGTTTACGGATCCATTTTAGCACCACCTATTTGCAAACCTACATGAACACTACATCAATTAAACGTTTGTATTTAAAACTGTGATGTACACTGAATGGTCAACAAATCGGAAATTGTAATCACCAATTTTTATGTTATTTCCATATACACCGGTAGTGTATTGTGTATTGTACCTGGTACTTTTATACCAGTAGTTATTTTGTATACACCGGTTGACCTTACAACAGGTCAACCTCGTTTCCATTCGTCTCACTGTTGGTGCTTGCCTGCTGAGCGTCGCCGAGCTGTGTGGGACATCTAAAGTATCTAAATTATTTTGCTAAATAGTATGCGGTATCTGTTCGCTCGAAGGTAAGCTATACTAGTGAACGTACATTATTTATTTTGGATGGCTTTAGCATAAAAATCACCCGCATTTCATCAAAAATGTGTTATTCAAAGCATTCTGCAAAGGTTAACCAGATGCTAATGAAATGTTGACATTTTCTGTGTTTAGAATAATGGGACCTACTTGTAAAAGTATTAAATCTTCTTAATGAATGAAATATCACAATGTTCATTTAAGAAATTATCAAGAACATTACCGTGCTTGTTATCTTAAACAATACGCAATGAGATAAAATTACACTTTTCTATATAGTATATACTTTACTCTTTATACCGGATAAGAAGTAAATAATTGATTTTTAACTAGCATATTAGTTTATTCGCATATATTACTTCAATGTAAATAAAAACTAAGCATGTTGGCATTCGTCGATCTGATCGATATATCATACATCTATAATTTTTAAAAAACACCGTCAAGCAATCATCTAATTCAAATGTTGTGAGACCAGTATATATATACAGACATACTAATCAGAAATTTGCGGTGACTAATGTACATAATTGTTATCTTAATTAATATCTGGTAATATTCTATTCTAGGACACAAATAGTCTTGCTGTTAATATCAAGTAAATTGATATTGGATGTCTCTTTCAAAACATCTAACGATACTAAGTACTAGTATGTATGTATAAGTAGCGAGTAAGTATATGGAAGTATCAGGCCATCTTTCAACACGAAAATGACTGTTTTAAATAATAAAAAAAGTTCAGCGAAAGGGAATCTAAAAAGAGGCTATAGATACTTTACTGTAAAACTGTAGAAGGATACTCACGGGGCACTGAAAGAGAAAAAAACCACAAACAATTAAAAAGCAAAGAAAAAATACACACATGCATATATTATGTTTGGCAATATTTCAGTATTTACAATGATTCATTGATCATCATTTACCTTTTGTTCATCCATGGAAACATAAGAAATATTAGATAATTGTAATTGTAACTGAAGGACGTATGACCTGGCGTTAGATAAAAATAATGTCATATTAAATATACAAATTGAATAAATGAACCCAATATGCATTGATAACATTTTAATATATCACTGTCTAGTTGAAATGAACTCTTGTCACACGTTTGCTACTGTTAATCTCAAAAACTTAAAAATATTTTGAAATTAAGCACAGAATGATAGAAATGATATAACTTAAACTATCTTTACTATAATTATCACGGAGCAAACATTATTTATCAATGGATACATGTATTGTGTTACCAAAGAAACCGAAGGGGGGGGGGGGGGGGGGGGGGGGGGGGGAAATATCCTCACCGCATCTTACTTACTCATTTCCAAACTTAAATATGTGACAGGTCAGGGTTTACTTGATATATCCGATGTTAAGGGACTCATTAAATTGTGTACTATATTTTTCTTTTTCTTTTGAGATGTTTCCCTCACTGAAGCTACGGTTTATAATATAGGGACCACAGAAACAAATCAAAAATAGAATGTGGGTTTTCCCCGTTTGGGCAGAAGATTTAATAGGAAGGTGAATACATCGGGGCCTACTGATTGGATATTAAGGTGAGAGAAGTTTCCAAAGTTTTAATATGTGGGTAGGGCAATACATATAGATGTAAAATATATAGAAAAACAGTTATTTTTTTGCTAGCCTGTTTTTGTCAGGGGGAGGTAAGCACGTGTGTATTTTGCTGTTAATTTAGATGAATTTTTGGTGCTGATTTCAAAACAAGATGGCGGCCCCCATATAAAAAAAGTTCAAATTGGTAGATTTTTTTATAATTCCATTTAGAGGTTTCCAAGATGACATACTTCAAAATTATTGCTACTGGACCAGTGTTGAAAACTCTATTTAAGCAGTACAGTGATAAACGTTAACATTACCGTCTATGGGAAATCATTTGGTTCCGTGGTCCCTATAGGGAGCTGCCTGATTTAACATTTTATGCCGTTCAGCGTCCCTGGACACCAGATTACGGGACCCATCTGAACATGTTCGGCTGGGATTTTCATCATGGAGGTATTTTGGCAGAATTTAAGCAGGAAATTAGATTCTGAGCTTCTTTATAATGAAAATATGGGCCTGTGTACAGTGTAAAGGGGGCCATAGACCAGGTTAATAGGAAAATATAGTATTTATTTCAATTGTAACTGTATAACGCGTGTTTCATAGTCCCGTGGTGTGTCTGGTTGTTCTGTAGTCAGTACAGCGGTTCGATTTTTGGTGTTTTTTTCTGGTTGTACTCTTGACTCTAGCCCGGTTCGGTGTTCGGTGATGTGATTGGTTGTTCTGTTGTCACTACCCCGGTTCGATTTCTGGTGGTTATTTTGGTAGTTTTGTTGTCCCTAGCCCGGCCCACTGTCCTGTGTGTGTGTGTTTGACTCAATTTTATACAGAAATGCTCTTGTCCTAGGTTTTTTTTAGATAAAGGCGAGAAATAAGGGGGTGGGGAGATAGCATATCTCCTCTTGATCTTCAGGGTATTTCTTATTTGTTTATATTTTTCAGTAGTACAATATCAATACTCTTATATGACCAAAAGACATCTGTCTGGATTTAAAATACAACAAGATATTTCTATTTTAGCTAAAAATTTGTTTCAATTTTTATGTCTTTTCTAATACGAATCTCCATCTCCGGAACCAATAGAAGACTTGACCTACCAGCCCAAGACTTGCAGCCAGCCACTTCCTATTTAGCCGTCATTCCCTATGGTCCTATGCTGTCCCAGAAAAGTTAAATTTGAAAAATGTGCACGATTCTATAACATTCCATTAATACAAGGCACTTAAGCATCCACTTCCCACAGCCCTTCAATATGGATTGATAATGATAATTATCAAAACAAGTTGTTGAAGGGAGCAGAAAATGAAAAAAAAAAAGATTGACGGAACGGTGCAAGGGATGGAGGGAGTTGGAAGAAGAGGGCCAAATGGAAAATTCGAAAGTACAGTTAAAAACAGAGCTATTTTTTCTTCAGTTTTTCCAGTATACCTGACATATTTTTTCCTAAATGCAGGAAGTCAAAGGAAACACGAATAGTAACAAATTAGCCATATTTCAGTATAAATATATCTTTGCAGTTATCAAATACTTGCCTTATTATTATTTTTTTTAAATTTTTTTTTTTTCAAAATACGCAATAGTTGTTATTATCTCTCTGAGATTTAGACATAGCATATTAGGTCATCATAGTAACAACATTCTAATGGTTGTATTGTTTTATAGCTAAATCCTGTGCTCCATTTACTGTCAATAAATGATGACTATATCCAGGAAATGCATTAAAGTTCAGCCCGTTCGATGTTTAATGAATCTAATTTGGTCATGTCATTACGTAAGATGATATTACGGGTATATTGAAGTGATCTGTACCAATTGTAGTTAAATAGTATAACTATGGTTAGTTACAATACCTATGTTATCGTATAAATTAAATTATTGTATTATTTAACCCAGAAATGTTTTTAATTGGTACAGTATTACTTTTTCATCTGAAAAGCAAAACCTTACACAACTTTTCTTAATCTAGACACTTATTTACAAAATCACATTTTTTAAAATTTCATTTGTATTAATGGTATGACATTAAGTGTGCACGAACTGAATCATCAACTGCACGTGCGCATCTAAAAAAAATGGTTTAAACTTGAACTGAGGTATGTTACTTGGAAAAAAAATCAATATTAAATGATTCAGTGTTACTTTCTCGATATTTCACATACAACTAAACGACCGAGCGCGGTTGTGAATACTATCATACTTGTAACATATTTAGTTATGGAGTAGTCTTTAGTTGCATTTATTTTAACAATATCGTTTATCTTCCGCTTTGGAAACACAGGCTCGTACATCGTAGCAATACAGTTTGCTATCTATTAATTTATTGAATTAAATTAATGTCACTGACTTCAGTAAACTTGTTCGGGGAGTCATTATAACATAAGAGTGTTGCTTAGTACAAAGAACATGTTGTTGGTAAAAAGCATATTTTAAGCATTAACTTAGATAAAACCAATTGATACTTCACCCTACTCCAATTATATCTCTGTGCATATATCAATATGTATACTAATCATTCATATGCATTCATTATGACATGATAGGAATTTTGACGTTGATGTGATTCTACTCTATCACATATTGTAGCTCTGATAGACGCTTCAAGTCATATTTAGTATACCTTTATTCCTTTATTGTCCAGAAATTTATTATTTGTTGGCTGTTTATTGAGGAAGGGAATTGTTGTAACAGATTATTAAATAAAAAGAAAAGAAAAATAATCAGGCAGATTGATAGATTTGATTACCTGTATGAAGGTACAGTGTTGGTACTGTTTTAATTACCATTCTGGTTTTATTTTCACTGATATGGTAACATGCGTATAATGTTTGTTATTGTGATTTCCATGTTATATATGTTATATATTGACTTTCCTTTATTCTAACCTATGGGGATTGATTTATTGATTTGATTAATACCTTTTTTTGTTCGTGTCTGTATTTCAACAATGCGTTATAAAAACTAATGGTCTATTACTAAAAAAAATTGAATCAAATCTACCTGTCCCTTGATTTATGAAGCAATCAGGCTATAAGCACTGCCTTGTGTACCTTAGAGATCGTGTACGTCTTATATATGCGTTAGTATATGAATTTGATTTTATATTATTTCATCAAGCTATTGCAGTAGAAAATGAATCTTTTCTATGTGTTGTATTAGACCATTTTAACACGATTTCAATACACAACACATGCGAACTAGTGCATTAAAAGTGTAAGGCGACACATATGTGATGTTTATGTGATTTTGGTTAGAGTTATTTCCCTTGAGGAACGTTAGTTAAACGTCTCTTGAAATGTTCGATTGTGTTAATTTCTATTTAATTACTGATGATTAGAGCAGTTTCAACACAACCAATATTACTAGAATATTCTATTGATTACTTTACATAGATATGACATTATTTCTCTGTGTATTTTTCAAGTTGTTTGTTTTGAATTAGACTAATGTGATTATTATGCAAATTATCTGAACCGTGATTTCGGAAAGACGGTTTCCACATATAAGTAGGCTAGTACCAGCGTTGTGGGCGGACTGCTGGAAATTTAACACAGTTTCAAGTGGTATTATTGACAAACAGGCAAAGTAAGAACACATTCAAGATACTACATGTGTACCAGAAGCTCCTGCAATAAGGGGTTGCCTGCAAAGGCTACTCTGGTGGCTATCTTTTAATTGTGTTCAGTTGCATATATAGTACCGCTAAGTGAATGTTTTGGGAACACCAGTAGCTCCTGAGTAAGGGGTCGCCTGAGAAGGCTACTCTGGTAATCCAAGCCTGCAGCTGATCGGGAACTTGTGAGCTGTGTTGTGGACAGTGGCTATTTCCCTCGGAGCTGCCAGGGATCAGCTCAGTGATAGGACACACTGAAGATGTTAGTGTCGAGCTTGGCGATCAAGGGCATATCAGAAGCTGTGAGTGTTAGGCGTTGATTGACTGTTACGTGGTTGCTATTATATAAGTGTGATAGCTGGTTCGAGAGATTGTGTACGTCTAGGCGACGTGTGTCTTGGTACGACGGCAAAGGCTGAGGACAGCGGTACTGTCCGTGCCCTACATTTTAGTACATTTTTTTTATATATATTCTTAAAATTTTGCGTGTTGATGTTCAACTACTTAGCCAGGTAGCCGAGGATCCCAATCGCTTCTAGAGCAAGTAGCTCCGTCATAATTGAGATCTAAACCGTGCACGAACGCTACCAGGGGTTGCACGTTACATATACTACCGCATCGGGACTGTTCCAAGATACTCACCTTCTGAAAATAAAAACAAGTCGATTAGAAAGAAACATACTTAAACCAACATTTGACTAATATTTGATTGTATTAAAAGAACATTGTTTAAAGTTTGTCTTTGATAATTCATAAGAGGATTTATTTCTGTTTCATTAAATGGATTGAATATACTAACGACTACATATCAAAATGTAAGGTAAATGTACTACGAATTACTCGTAACGTTAGAGGTCGATGTACAACATTTTCCATCATATTGGACATTGGATAGCCTGCAAAGCGCCAATGTATACTGTGTATATGAAATATTAACGGATAGCCTGCCGGCTATACGATGACAATCTGTTGTAAAGATTAGGAATGTCTAATGTATTTTACCTAATGTTACATACTAAAACAATACTCTGGTACAAAAATAAGGATCATCACAAGTAAAAGAAAACAACACCAAACCAAGTATATACTACGTATATATCCTTCAATATTACACTATTATGTGAGCACACTAATAGGTAGTTCGCCCCGACACAGAGCCTGCAGGAGGCCAAAAGGAAATACAGATAACCCGCGGATTATATCCCGAATACTACAGTATATCTATGGAAATGAAACATACAATGGTTTGACGTATTCAGTGTGTACTTAATTAGCTACAACTTAAGGATCAAGTTTGTTTTGAGAATATTATCGCAAAAGAGACTTTTTAAATTTTCGATTGGCCTTTAATGACATGTGGTTACATAGTAACCCTTACTTTTGCTGATTGCAGGATCATGCGCCTGCCACAATATACTTTAGCTACTTAAAAATCATAACATTGAAATTTAGGTTACTGACTTTTATCAACGTTTGTTGAAATCATAATGAAAACAAAGAAGTACTCCTCCCAAAAGAGTATGATTCTAAACTAATAATAACTTTGAATTCAAATTTAAAAAAACTTAAAAAAGATCACACTGGTAAGTTTTTAGCTCTAGAAATTGAAATCGACTCTGTAAATTTGACTCTTATAACAATATATGGTCCCAATAAAGATGAACCTGATTTCTACAGTAACATATCAGAAACAATTGAGGAATTTGGAAATAATAAATCTATAATTTGTGGTGATTTTAATCTGGTTCTAAATCCTCAGCTTGATTATGATACAACTTACAAACATATAAATAATCCACAAGCTCGAGATGAGGTTTTAAATTTAATTGATGAATATAATTTGATAGACATTTACAGAGAGTACCATCCGAGCCAAAAAAGATACACATGGAGAAAATTAAATCCTCTTAAGCAATCCAGATTAGACTTCTTCTTGATAACTGATAGTTTGTTAACATATGTTACCTCTTCTTCTATAGAGCCTAGCTATAAGTCAGATCATTCCATCACAAAGCTTGTATTGAAATTTAGTGAATTCAAAAGAGGAAGGGGTCTGTGGTAATTCAATAGTTCTCTTCTTTATGCTACAGATTATGTTAGATTAATTAATGAAGTAATTACTGATACAAAAAAGGAATATTGTTTACCTGTATTTAATGAAAATCAAATAGATAATGTTGATGAGATGGTCTTACAGTTTACCATTGATGACCAACTATTTCTTGAAACCTTTTTAATGAACATAAGAGGTAAAACCATATCCCTCTCATCTTACAGGAAAAAACAACAAAATTTGGCAGAAAATGAATTAATAAAGTCCTTACATGATTTAGAAAACAGTGAAACTATCAATATTACAGAAATAGAGGTAAAAAATAAAGAGTTAGAAGCTATTCGTCTGCATAAAATACGGGGTAGTATAATAAGATTTAGAGCTCAGTGGGAAGAAGAAGGAGAAAAACCTACCCGTTACTTTTTTAGCCTAGAGAATAGAAACTTTACCTCTAAAATTATCCCTAAGATTCAAAAGAATGATGGAACTATAATAGAAAAGCAAGAAGATATTTTGGAGAATATCAAATTATTTTATGAGAATTTATATAAAGAGAACAAAAACATAAATGACATTGATCCTGAAACTTATTTAGATTTTCCTGATATACCCAGACTTACAGAGTCAGAGTCACAGTCTCTAGAAGGTGAGATCACTCTCAAAGAGGCAAGTTACTTTTTGAAAAATATGAAAAACAATAAAAGTCCAGGATCTGATGGTTTCACTGTAGAATTTTTCAAGTTTTTTTTGGAATAAAGCTGGTAAATTTGTTGTTCGTTCTTTAAATTTTGGCTTTTCGAACACAAAATTATCAGTAACTCAACGACAAGGTGTAATTACATGTATACCAAAAGGTGACAAACCAAGACTTTTTTTGAAAAATTGGCGCCCAATTTCCCTATTGAATATAACATATAAAATTGATTCTGGAGTGATCTCATACAGAATAAAAGGTGTATTAAATAAACTTATAAGTCATGATCAGACAGGGTTTTTATCGGGGAGGTATATTGGGGAGAATACACGTCTACTATACGACCTTATGAAATTCACTGAAGAAAATTATATCCCTGGCATGATTTTGATGGTAGATTTTGAAAAGGCTTTCGACTCTGTGTCTTGGAATTATATCAGAAAAGTTTTGAGATTTTTTGGCTTTGGCAATGATATTTTAAAATGGTTTGATACATTACACAAAAATGTTTCATCAACAATTAATCAAGGGGGGAATCTTTCTCCATTTTTTTAAATAAAAAGATCTTGTCGTCAAGGTGACCCAATAGCTCCCTATATCTTCATTCTATGTGCTGAAGTCTTAGCAATTCGTTTAAGGAAAAATAGTAATATAAAAGGAATTAAAGCAGACAATTTTGAAATTCGTACATCCAAGTATGCTGATGATACATTTCTTGCATTAGACGGTTCAGAAAAATCACTTCGTGAGACTCTAAAAGAATTAATTTTTTTTAAAAACATCTCTGGCTTAAAAATTAATGTAGATAAAACTGAAATAATTTGGATTGGAAGTATGAAATATAGTAATGACACCATGATCCCAGAATACAACCTTAATTGGGGGAAAAGTAAATTTACATTGCTTGGTATTGAATTCGATGTGAACCTAGATAACATCCCTAAACTGAATTTTGATAAGAAAATAGTCAAATTAAAAAGTTTAATCAAAACATGGAAAAAAAGAAAACTTACTCCTATTGGCAAGATCCACATCATCAAGTCATTATTGATATCCCAATTTAACCACTTATTTATATCTCTTCCTAACCCAAGTGAAAAGGTGATAAAGGAAATAAACTCATTATTATTCGAATTTTTATGGGATAGTAAAACTGACAAAGTTAAAAGAAGCATTGTTGTTCAAGACCATTGTAAAGGAGGTTTGAAAATGATAAATTTATATGCGTTTATAAACTCTCTTAAATTGGGGTAGGTCAGAAGACTGCATAACACTGAGGGGAAATGGAAATATATCTTAAAAGCAAATTTTGATGTGGATCTTCTATTAAATATTTGTGGGGAATATATATTTCACTGTAGTAAATTATGTACTAATAATTTTTGGAAGGACGTTTTTCATGCCTGGTATAAATTGACTAACTCTAAGGAAATTAAAGAACCCCAACAAAATTCATTTTTGACTAAGTGCATTTGGCATAATAAGGACATAACTGTTGCTGGTAAATCTGTGTTTTATAAATCATGGTATAAATCAGGAATACATACAATTGCAGACCTTCTAAAGATTTCAGAGGACATAACTTTCTATTCATTTGAGGAACTTTCACAGAGATATCAATTACATACAAATTTTCTTCAGGTCCAAGGATTAATATCTGCAGTTCGGAAATGTCTGCCAGATCCTCTACCCCAAAATATCCCACCAGTTATCCGCCCTTTGCTACCTCCTAATATACAGTGTTTTCTCTCAAGTATCAGTGATTCAAAACTCTTTTATAATATTTTCAATAAAACAGACACTATCGCTACTGGCAAATCAAAATGGAATGAACAGCTCTTATTTGATGAAGCAGAATGGAGTAAAATATACAATATACCATGTAAAGTAACAAAAAATACTAAACTTCAATGGCTTCAATATCGCATATCTCATTATATTCTTACCACCAATTCTAATTTGTTTAAATATGGTATAGTAAATAGCCCTATGTGCACTTTATTTAACTCTGAAAGAGAAACAATAATTCACTTGATGTGGGAATGCCAGGAAGTGCAAATTCTATTACAAAATTTTGAATCACTGGTAGATGCACTCTATATTCCTTTTGCAATAAATAAACAGTCTTTTCTTTTTGGACTCACAAACAATAGTATTAATGCAACAGTTGATAATATAGTAATTCTTATCATCAAACAATACATTTATAGAACGAGGTGTCTTAATAAATCCTCAAATGTCAACGCTTTGTCAAACAACATAAAAGATTACTACAATATGCAGAAATTCATATCAAACGGTCAGAATGATATTTTCAAAGCAAAATTCGCAAATACTTGGTGTAAATGGAAAAACCTTATTTGTCTTGATATTTAATAGCCAAAACTTATTCCTGACAGTTTACAAACACTATTATTTTCTATTTGTAACTAAAACGATGCCATTATGAATATTACTCCCCACATCTCTACCCTGAAGGAAACTCTTTTAATTTCTATCTCTCTACAGAAATAAATAATTTACTCTATGTACATCTATTCAAATTAACCGCAACTATTCTCCTTGTTTCTATCACTTTTTTTTCTTCTTTCTTTCCTCCTCCTTTCCTTCTTCCCTTCTCTTAAATATGTTATGTTTCAGTGTGAGAGTGAATATACTAGTATGTATGCATGGGTGTATGGGTGTAAATGAAACAATAAATGAATATATAAATATGAATATTGATACAATGAATAAGTTTTAAAATGGTGTACGTGAGGATGTATGTGTGTATGTAGGAATATATATTACGTACTCTATGAGTGAATGAGAATGCAACTGTAAAAATATGAGCATTAATACAATATATATTATATGTATGTGTATGTGATTATACATGTATCTGTATTATACACCAAGATTTCAAAATAAAAAATGAATTATAAGAAAAATGATTCTAAACTAATTTGGAATTATAAGAGATTACTCTATCATATGTAAATGTAAACGAGTGATTAGTCATTGTTTTTTTTTTTTTTTTTTATTTTCGATTGGTCTTTTATTACATTTGGTTGCATAGTATCCTTTACTTCTGCTGATCAAATTACAGGTTCATTCCTTTGCATCAATACACATTTGCTACTAAATATTTCATTAAATCGAAATCGAGGTTACTGACTTAAATTAACGGTTTGTTGAGGTCATAATGAATAAAGAGAAGTATAATTTTGAACTAAGTTTGAATTATAAACGACTATTCTAGCATGTGGATCTGTATATGTTTTTGCTGGTTTTTTTTTACTTATACTGTTTATACAATTAAAAAAAATACTTTTCGCTTTTTTATATTTCGACCAGATAGATTAGATTTAAATAAGCAAAGGTTTGATGAACATGACAAAGACACGTTACCAACAAATATCATTATATGATTGAGAACTTGTTAAAAGACAAAAATGCTTTCCTATAAAAAAAATCTGCACGAAAATCACCACTATTACTGAATTACACACCTCATCAAAGATTTGTAACCAAAAATCACAAGTTATTTACAACAGAACATTTTGAATCATACGGCATCGATCATTTATATCATTGTTTTCAGCGACCCCCACGACATTTCCGCCTTTTAACCAAAACACAAACATAAAATACAATTGACTTATGAAACGCGGGAGTTATAAAATAAAATATCAACAGTAGTGTAATCCGAATCGATCGCGAAGAAATAGTCAACATAGACTGATAAATGTATCCAGAAAAAAAGCAAAAAAAAAAAACAACAACAAAAACGGAATATACTTAACGCATAAATAAATGTACCGTAAATTTTTTCAATTAAAGACATTTAAACTCAACTGAAAACAATTATTTAAAACAGTGCTATAGTCAACGTTTACATATAAGCTCAAATCTAAAATTATTTGATTTGTGAAATAAACTTATACTTATAATGTGTAGTGTTGAAAATCATTTCATTTGTATTATTTGATTTATTTTCATTCGTATTGCAACAGATTAGTGTTTAGTGTCTCTTGTGACGATTTGGTTACAAAGTCACTTTCACTTCCCCCTGGCAAAATTCTGGTTCGTAATTTGTAACAATAATAGTTTGCTACTAGATAATCTTTACACTTAGATTAATGTTACTGACTTAATTAAACTTGTTCGGAAAGTCATTATAGAATAAGGACGTGTTCTGGTGACATGACTATGTTTTATATCAAGAAAGACGACTGTAATAAATAGTGATGACAAATAGTTAAAAATTACTTCATCGTAGGCATCGATTGACCGTCTATCGGTATCACTATATTCTAGCTTGGTAATAAAATACTGCACCACCCTTTGGAGGGCTGTTGAAGTTATTTCATATCGAAACTACTTCCCCTACTGTTGCCATTTAAAATCGCATCAGTGTAAACATAAAGGGAGTTGATATTTGGTTAATACTTATGCTCGTTTGTTTTTTTTCTCTATAAATAGAACAGTACATGCTAATCGATTACTTTTTATCATCCTGGTTAAAATGCAGCTATACCATTGCCCAAGTCTATCAATTTCGTACAATTTGAATTTCAATTGCCATCTTCATTCTGCATAATGTTGAAGTGATTATGGTTTTATACTAAACACAAGTACATTCCCGATAGGTACCCTAATGTTCATAGTGTTCAAGGTTATTTGATCTCTCGTTGATTCAATATCATAAAGAGGAAAGATATGTTCATACCTACTCGTTCAAGAAACCGATGCTTCATTTACACATGTAGTGCAAACAAGCGATATCCAAACTCTTTTGGTGTTAAATTATAAATACTGACTAGTAATATGAATATTGATATCAAAATAAGTATTTAGGACTGATATTATAAATGAAATCATAAATATGGTTTTGTAGATAGAAAAAAAGTAGAATTCCTTAGATGTGTGTATCTTTACATCCTGGATATCGATCTGTAACATCGTTAAAAGGTCGCAAATGACATAATATCGATCAACTGAGTAGGACTTCATCGATATATCATTGAAGGAAGTAGTGATATTGTAACTACGCTATTTCTTGAATAACATCCGATATATTATTTGTCTTATTTTTTTCTAGCAAAATCCAAAATACGATCAAAAGAAATCAGAAGTAAAGCAAACATGTCGCTTGAGGAGGACGATATAAATAAAATCATGTTTTGACTTGTATGTTAGCATGATGTTGTCGGAAACCTCTAACAATCTCGCCTCAAAAGATCTGAAGATACATGTAATCAATGGTTTAAAAAGCATGTAAAAGTTTGAGTATTGTGGTATTACTTTTCCCGTACGTCTGGCGAATAGTTTTGTTTACCCTATCATTTCCTTCTAAAGTTTATGCTATATTTTCTCTTTCCTTTTTTTCTTTTAATGCATTCTGATACAATAATGCATGCCACTTGATATATTGTTTTGATCTAAACGTATTGAAACCTCCCCTGAAAAGATCCGAAGATAAATGTAATCAATGATTTAAAAAGCATGTAAAAGTTTTGTTTACCCTATCATTTCCTTGCACAGTTTATCTGACACCTTTCATGAAATGATAGGCATTATAATCGTGATGAAGACTATTTTTTTCCTTTCTGTTTTCTTTTTTTTCTTTCGATGCATTCTGATACAATAATGCCTGCTACTTGATATATTGTTTTCAGTCACGAACTCAAATTATGTTGTGAAAGGGACGATTCAGGTTTTCAACTACAGGAACATGCGACAGGATGTGGAAACCAAATTTTAACCAACAAGCATTGGATTTGAATGTTAAACAGAAGAACTGAAGTGTAATTGTTAGCAGATTTCTAGACAAAATTCTGATAAATGAAACCTTGCAACTACGTTCTTCATATTTTGTTTAGTGAAGGAATCGTAGAGTTTGGGCATGTGCTTGTCATCAATGCAATTTTATGTATGTTGGTGTTTTTCATAGATGTCGTTGAAAACATAAAATAAAATCCTTATTACAACATCTGCATGAATTGTATGATATGCTTGTAGCAACGAAAGTTGTCTTGAAATATTTTATCTTTAGGTATATATATGTTAACATATTCATATAACATTATAATCTTTACCTAAAATAACTGTAAACTAATAACGAACGTGGTCTTCAATATATTATAGAAATTGGAAAAAAGTAAAATTATAATGAATTTAACTTTAAACAATGATACACCCTGTTGCTTGGTACACATAATATCTTGCAGGTTCACGATGTCTTTTGCGAAAGAACGTTTCAATACGTTTTGATCAAACCAATTTAAACAAAACCGTTCTCGAATTATAGTATTAGTTCATGAATTCTGTCGTATACCAATCATTGATATGTATTTATTATGAAGAAAATGGTTTTTCAACATTGATTTGTTCCTGCTTTAAAGAGCAACTCGATGTATATCTAATATGCGATTAAAGTCATTTTCTTGTACATAATATTCCTATACCATGATTTTTTTGATTTTTTTTTATAAGGACCCTTGTGTTAAATACTTACCCTTAGTCACCCTTGTCAAAGTACAGTGTCATACGTTTGCATCAATATACTTTTGCTACTTAATAATTCATTGGCATTGACATTACGGACTTTATTTAACATTTTATGGAACTTGTTAATAAAAAAGAGGCATTCTCCCAGTTAGATTATGGTTTGGAACTAATTTTGTATTATAAAGAGAGACTACTCCATCGCATGAATATATTACACGATTTATTTGTCATTTATCTTCTCTGAATTTCACTATATTCTAGCTAATATCTAACATAGTCCACTAAGTTGAGAGGCTTGGTAAGCCTATTTCAGGTCAAACCAATCTCTGTCAATGTCTATTACAATTTATGTTATCAAGCTTTTGTAGTTTAATTCTGAACATTGGAAACCATGTCAGGCTGTATATGTTTTTACTAAAAATGCAATATTTGTTCATTTCTTCTCTTTTTTTTTTGCACTTTAAAAAAAAATTTATATACAAGTTTGAAATGATTGATTATAATTATGTAATTATCGGTTTGATGAATCTTACAGAGACTGATGCTCGTAATATTATTAAGGTTATTTTTTATGAAAATGATTTATTATCATACGAGGGTGATTAGTAAAGTTTTGATCCTCATATTGAAGGATTTGAATTTTGCCGGAAATATTGTTTGGTTTTTCAATATAATCCCCTTCGGTATAATGACCTCAGTGCCACATTTATAGAATTCGTTTTCTTGCCCGATCAGAAAGTCATCAACTGCATGCTAGTGTAAGGCTTATGATGCCTGAAATAGCGGTTTTAGTTTCTGATATAGAAGGAAATCTGATGGAGCGAGATCAGGGGAATAATTAAGTGTTACAATCTCCTGGTGTCTTGAATGGTCACACACAATTCCTCCAAACCCCAAACCCGACCCCCCCCCCTCCTCCTCCATAAGAATAACAAAGGGTCAAAAATGATTTGTGAAAACTACTCTTAGTAATTAAAATCGACTTCTTGCCCATGTCACATTAAATTGAATATTCCTTTTGATTGCCGATATGGGCATTGATTTGCTCTAAACTCCATTGCTTGTCCTAAAAATTGCTTTTAGAGAAATAGATGATAAAATAGCAAGATTTTTTATGTATATTTGCAAAACCATTTTGATTTCCAAAGAAACTATGACATTAAGGATAATCACATTATATTAATTACTTTATTAAAAACTATGAATCATTACTTCAGTGTTCTTTAATAATGATTGTGAGTAATAGGGTGCACTGGAGCGATTTATAGCCAAAGTGTTAATGTTCATGTTTCTGTGTTCCAAATTTAATCGGTGACTCTAGAACCGAATGGGGCATAGAAGCGGACAAACTAGATATAAATTCATGATTAAAGATTGATTCCACTTACAGGGATGTCATACCCTGTTATTTAGTACACTACATGTGGTGTTTGTACATTATATGTTCAATGGTATTCAATCGTTACTTTTGAATTAAACTAGTCAAACCACCAACAGTTTTATTTCATCAATTAAGGAGTTTGCCCATCACAACGGCAAAATTTAAACTTTATATCTGATTAATTGAACTTTTAACTTAGCGTATATACAGTTTACATGTATAAATGGGTTTGAACTTTTTTCAATGCAAGACAAGGAGGAACCTTATGCTGGCATTATAAGCGGGATTTATAACAGACAATGTAGGTTAGGTCCGTGGCTACCTTAATCATTTACATGAACATGATTATCAAGTAAGCATTAAATTGTAGCATTCGTGATATATATGTCAGATGTTCATAATAAGTATGCACATTTACCGATATTGTTAGTTATATAATGCTGCTATCTTATGACATTGATTCCGTGATGGGGGTGGTAATATTCATGTTTGATATTCTTACGGATGAACAATGTTGGTATTTCCGTACATTATAATTGCAACTTTGGCAAACCAGCCTTTTGCCTTAGCTGTTAATACATCCTGATGTATTGATTCAACGATCAGTAGTGTGCTTGGCAAATTGTATGAATATTCGGATTATATAATAGTTACATAAACAAATTATGTGAAACACAATACTTACTATGAAGTCATTCCCTTCATACTGAAAGTATAAAACATTGAATCATCATAAACACAAATACAGCGATATATTTTCCAAAGTCGAAATAGTTTAGATATTTGTCAGATTTGATTTCTTTTGTGTTGTTTTTATTTCTGACAGAAAATAATTAATGTTAGTATCAGATCAAAACTATTATACGATTATGATTAGCTTACAGTGTCTCTATTGCTTATCATGTCAAGAGTTTAAGGGTCCCCACCACAATAGATCCCGTCAGTACTTACCTGACATTCAGGGCAGGTCCTCTGTAAATCAAAAATGATATTGTACTTTAATAAACATTACTGCGAGTTCTTTGTATTCTTGTTATAGATGTAGTGTTTTGAGACATTTTACTTGAAATCTATATCATCAGAATGATTTAAACGATGATGCTATTTTTTTCAAGCAATGGTGTATGCATAGGTTGGCAGCTGCATATGTATACATTTGTATCATGTTTAAACCCGATTTAAAAACCTTGCTTAATATGTCCTTTGGTGACTTACAAATTGAGAAAAACAGTTCACTTCAGATGTCCCAGTTTGCATACATAATTATACTGTTCACTATATAACGATCAATCATGTCAATGTGTACATGGTAAGCTTCAAATTTGCGCCATCGGTATGAAATAGTCAACAGGTTGACATGCACATTCTTGCTATGCTAGTAACATGGGAAGCTAACGAAACACAAAAAAAATCATGCTATCAACAAAAACAACAAAAATAAGCATTAATCCATATGAAATGCGCGGATAATAAGTGATTTGCTATTGATATCTAAAAAAAGAACATGGTATTTAAAATACACATCCCCAGGCAGTTTAATGGGACATATATTTAGTTGTTGAATGTTGAAGCAAACTAACAGCCTTCGATTATCTGGGTATATGTAGTACGAATCGTATAACCTATTGCGGACAAATTACAAGTAACTGATGTTAACTGAAACGAATGCAATACATTTGCAAGAACACGGACAAATTACTCCACCTGCAATAAACTCTGTCTTACACAAAGTTTCAATAACTATTGTTCTTTACATACTAGAGGGTGACACCTGAAGGATGTCACAGTTGGAATGAAGTGCAGTAAGGGGCGATAACTCTGTTCCTGCAGTTTTCATCAGAACCGCTCACTATCTCAATTTCGACCAATAATTAGACCTTGTGTTGTGGGCCGCCGTAGCCGATTGGTTAAGGGGCCCAGACACTTTTTCACTAGCCCTTCATCTCTGGGTAGCGAGTTCGAAACACATATAGGGCAGATGCCTTTTTATGACTGTAGGTCGGTGGTTTTCTGGGTACTCAAGGTTTCCTCCACCAACAAAACCAGGCACGTCCTTAAATGACCCATTCGGAACCCCTCGTTTTTTTTCAAAATACACCTCGGACGTGAATGGATATTTGAAGAAACGTTTTGTCACGTGACAAATCATTTGATAATGAAAATGGCGGCCACGCCAAAAAAGGTTGTGTTTCAGCAAGACACGCTGAATTCTTGAATTCCATTAAATACATGTTGAAGTTTTTTTTGTTTCGTCTTTAAACTAATTGCATTATCAAATTTAGATAAAGCGATGTTAACACACGTTAAAAAGTCTATGGGCGCTGCCATGTTTGCTTATAATGTACTCAGTATAACTTAAAATAATGAAAGATATTTCAATAAACAAATTTTAATCATGTGGAATGTCGAATTTGAACCTTAGAACCAGTAACTTTATCTAAAATTATTAAAAGAAATGTTTTACCTAAATCATGCGCGAACTCAATTGCCAGTTATTTTGCTCCGTCATTATTACGCGAAACCGCATTTCTCCAGGATCTGGGTAGATTACTGGACTACTAACGTTAGCGTCCGAGGGTAGGTATAGCCAACTCGAGGATGATCCGAATGTAAATGACCCTTCCTTTTTATATGACGTTAAAAACTTTATTTACATATTTCATTGAAATCAAACAATATGTAAATTCGAACCAATCAGAGCATAGGAAATGGCGACCTTTTCGGTAAAATGTTAATGAAATAATAAATTGAGGTTACAAGAGTAACCAGTGTCCCATGATGTACCTACATACCAAATTTAAATTTCATTGCAATCGGACAATAACTTAAATCTTCGAACATTAATACGTTCCGTTACTACATTTCATCGTTTATAATATTCTATCGTCAATTTATCGATCGGAATCCTGAGATATCATTACCACGATAATATTAAATAATTAACGAATTACGTTGCTAATGCTGCCATTCATTATAATATTATAATTAATTAAAGTATTTATATTACTAAGTATAAAATACCGCTTGAGTATTAATACTAAAAATAAATTGTACACAAAATCCTTAACATCACTTCTGGTTATAACATCATATATTGGGACCGAGTTCACAATTAGCTTCGCTATATGTTACATTGTAATATTAGAATTCATAATAAATTCCCAAAATTGCATTTACAACTTTCTATTTCACTTGGTCAAGACCAACATCTGAGAAACAAAATATAAAAGTTTCAACACAGCATGTTGGACATTATCAGGAGATATTTGTCAACAGCTGTCACCAAATACCGAGTATATACATCCAGGTCAGGGGTAGAGGTCAAATCTACACCCAAAAGTGTGTTAACAACTTGCGCAACACGACCGGCCAATCAGCTTGTGTTTCACTTGATCCAAGTCCCTTTGGAGAATGCGTTTCTCTGGTATGTATCTGTTTTCCCGAGTAAATACATGTAACACATGAAACGGGTACTTTATATATGATACGAGGATAAAGAGTAGTGTGTTGAGATTTTGAAAATCACAAATACACACTGTTACTGAAAATAGAATGACGTAGGATTCCGGCGTAAAAAGGCGGGAATTCCCCAGGCGCGGGTTACCCAGTGCAGTGTAAATGTCGGGCTTACTGTCTTTCGATTATACGTACCCGTGTGACCTAAACGGAAACTGTTGCATCACGGACAAGACAGGAAAAAGAACTTAATGTACCATATATGTAGAAACACGATTAATTATGTCTTTTGGATAGAGATGTTTGTGATAAATATGTAAAAAAAAAAAAAAAAGAAAAAAAAAGAGAAATGTGTCTTTCGTATTTTCTCTGATATTGCAACATTTTAAGAAATACTGGCAGTGACAGTGAAAATACAAGCAGCTCACCGAGCGCTACAAGTTCAATCAGACAAGAGGAAGGGATTTGATAACGTCACTCGTGACGTACGTCCGTAATAGACTCTCCGGAATGTGAGGTCGCGGTACATAGTACCCATGTTCAAAACACTATTGTGGCCGTTCTGTGATAGATATAGAAAAACTAATGATACCATTTTCTTCGGAATTATATGTACTTGTGATGTGTAAAGTTTCAGTATGTTGGCATTATGCGTTAATTCTCAAGACCGGGTTGTGCAGAAACCAGCAGTCAAAGTGTCGATTTTGGCGTGTTTGTACTCAAAATATCTCCATAACTACATTGTTCACAGATATACGGGACATGCCAAAACTAGATCACACCGAGTTTTACAAGTGTGGAAAGTTTAATCAAAACGTATAGAGTCGTTTTTCAGTTAGCTCCGGCAAAGTAGTCTGAACTAGCGCATGTATATTACCGTCCCGCAATACACTAAATTCCACACATTCTTGGTTACGTCACGTACACGTGACGTAACATCCGTAGTCTCTCGAAAAATACGACCCTTTTTCAAAACACTATATATTGTGGCCGTTCTATGAAAGGTATAGAAAAACTAAAGATATCCTTTTCTTCAGATCTATCTCTACTTGCTATTTTTGGAGTTTCAGATTTTCGGATTGAAACGCTGATTTTTAAGGACCGGTTAAACAGAAGCTGCCAGTCAAAATGACGATTTTGGCATGTTTGACCCAAAATATCTCATAAATAACAATTTTCACAGGAATACCCCACATATCCAGACCTAGATCGAGTCGAGTTTTACGATGGTTCAAAAAACCATAAAGATTGTATGTGCCATTTTTTCCACCCTCAAATCGCTAGAATAGCCGGCAAAATGGGTGAATAAGCCCATACTTTCAATTCGCTCCGCAAGGAGCGATAACTGAGTTATCGCCCCTTACTACACTTCATTCTTTACTAGTGGGGTGACACCTAAAGGAGTGTCACAGAAAGAATAAAGTGTAGTGAGGGGCGATAACTCTATTTGACCATGAAAGACAGATAAATACAAATAAATTCCTTTCCTTTAGCATTAATACCTTCACTTGCACTGATTTTCCTCACTTCCACTAAATTTCCTCATTTGCACTTAATTGACACACGCGACATTTATCTAAGTTTAAAAATTCATACTGGCGTGAGGAAATTGAAAGTTATGGGGGTTACCAGTGCAATAATTCTCACACATTCTACAGTTTTTTGGAATATGACACTTTAATTGATTATGAGACATCAATTTGCATATATCCATGAATAACTGGTACCTCCTATATAATAATAATTCTCAAAATTCTACAGTTTTCTTGAATATGACACTTTAATTGATTATAAAAAAACATCAATTGGCATCTATCCAAGCATAAGTTCAGGGCCTTTTGTCTGTTGTTAAATGAGGTAGTCACCAACTACTACAAGGATACCCTGCCTCAAAATGATCCCTGACTGAACCGTGGTGATCAAACAAACAAACAAACAAACAAACCTATGTTCAGCTTAGTAACAGATGTACTCGCAGTATTCTAATCCATAAAGAGTGACATATGCAATCAAAGATTAAGAAATGTCATGCATATTATATAATATGATGTCAAAATCAGGGTTCTAGTGTGTTGTTCAATGAGGTAGTCACCAACTACTACAAGGAGACCAAGTCTCAAAATGATCTTGCATGACTAAACCATATGTGTGGTGATAAAACCAGCAAACAAACCAAACTAAGTTCAGCTCAGGAACAAATGCACTTGCAGTATTCTAAGTTTTAAAAATGTCATGCATCATTTGAGGTAAAAATCATCCAGATCAATAAGGGTAAAGTGCTCTTGCCCAAAGACACAACTACAACAGCACATACCGGCCTGATTGTCAGCTTCCCTTTTCTTCTGCAGGACAACTGTTCAAACTTTTCTATACTTCTTCTATAAATATAATATTAATCAACTTGGTGTACTTGGTTTAACATCCTATTAACAACCAAGGTCATTTAAGGACATGCCAAGTTAAGAGGTGGAGGAAAGCTGGAGTACCAGGAGAAACATTACCGGCCTATGATCAGTACCAGTTAACTTCCCCACGTAGGTTTCGAACTAGCAACCCGGAGGTGGAGGGCTTGTGAAAGTGTCATGACATATCTTAACCACTCGGCCATCGCGGCCCCTCAATAATAAAAAAAAAAAAATATTTATGCATATGGTGGTGTTGGCCTTAAAAAAAGAGACATATAAACTGTTTACATGTTCACTTGTCCCTGTATTACAGTATTTTACCTGTGTGGTGATGACATTATGAAGAAGACTATTTTGTAGAATGGTTATCATTAAAATTATGGCCATTGTTTGAATTTGTCGAATAATTTTCTATAATACCTTTATACAAGTAAAGTTTAAATTCAAAAGATATATAAAAAAAAAACTACATATGGTTCCCTAACATTGCGCAACACAATAAATACATAATAGTTAAAAAAACTTAAGTATAAATTTGTCAGAATTGGTTTCTTGCACATTGTTTTCTTTGGTATATGTAAGCGAAAGGTTGAAATATGACATTTCAAAATGTACTTATTGCAACCTGTGTGCAGATGAAATTTTGGTGAAAAACTATTTTGTAAAATAGTGATAACAAAATATTGGTAATTCTTTAATTTTGACAAGTAGTTTTCTATAATACCCTTTGTAATAAGTTGAAACAGATTAAAAATTCAAAAGATAAATTAGTTAATTAACTCAATGTGATATAACAATTGACATAATTTTAGTAAAATTTGTCAGAACAGGTTTCTCGCACTTGGTTTTCTTTGGCACATGTAACAAAGAGCTGAAATATATTGATGTGGAATTGATAATAAAGCAACTTATAGATATCTGAAAATTTACTAATTCAATAAATTCCAAAGTCAACTATTTTGCAAAATTTAATTGTGATAGCTAAAACCTGGTAGCTCTTTGATTTTGGCAAATAAGTTGAAATTAATTTAATTTCAAAAGATAAAAAAATACATGACATCTTCCTACACACCCAAAGCAGAGACATATAACATATATATACAATATGTCTCTGCCCAAAGCAACATAATTTTACTTAATGCAACATAATAATTGACAATATTTTAGCTTAAATTTATCAGAACTGCTTTCTTGCATATTGTTTTCTTTGGTGCATAACAGTTTTCTTTGGTGCATAAAAGTGAAGGGTTTAAATATATTTGAAAACTTTTTTTATTTATTTATTAATGCAAAAGATGATATAATTTGACACTGTCCTAGGGACCATCCCAATAAACTTAATTATAAAGGGCAGGTCAGAGACTTTAATTTCAAAATTTAAAGCATTAGAATATAAATATTTCATTAAAAATTTGAAAAAAACCTTCTATTACTGAAAAAGAATTGTTCAATATAGGTCCTACTGCTAGTGTGTACTTAAGTAAATGCACAGTGGTTCCTTGAAAGTTCGTGTCATCGTAAGCTAATATGTACGATATATGATTCTCGAAATGTCGTTGCTCCTCAACATAAACAAATATCAGCTGATCAAGACATCAAAGCATCAACTAACGACACAGTAATTTCATCAAACAAACAAACAGTTAAGAAATTAAATATTACATATTTAAACGTCACCTGTCTCAAAAACGTTAATAAGCACGTAACATTTACACTAGGCCTACTGGAAGCCTGCGACTCCATACGAGTTTAGATTTAAATTTGTTATCGAAAAGAATTGAACGCTGGTCTGGGTTGACGATGAATACTGATCCTGGAAAGCATTAAGTATGGTCATAATAGAACAACTGTAACCTCCAATGTCACTTTTAATATAACATAATATTAAAAAGTCCTGGTCATGACGGGAAAATGTAATACAACTCACTTAGAATGCAGCTGAAGCCTGGAGTTGAACGAGTAAGCGGCGTGAAGTCCCCGGTGTTATTCCATCCGGAACTCATCGGGGAATCATTTCAGTGATAATACCCGATGAGTTCAGGATGGCGTTATTCTATAGTTTTCCTTTATTTATACGGACAAGACGACCAAACCAAGTGAGTTTATAATTTCTATTCCGTATAAACTTCATACGGCACTTTTTACGGACCTGTTGATGTTAATGCAGGCTTTAAAAGACATCATAAAGATGACTCGCGCAAAACAAATATAAAACCAGTTGATCTGTAATGATTTTAATGCTGATAACTATGTATGCCGTCCTGGTCCATCTGTTCAACCATGCTAACGGAAAGGAAACACCTGGCCTTGCGTCATCAAAACAGGCAGCCTATTATAGGAAATTACCCCAGTCGAGTGGAAAAATACTGAGAAGGTCGAAAAAATAGGCCATTTTCAAAACAATATTGTGTCCGTTCTGCTAAAGATATCGAAAAACTAAACAGACTGTTTTCTTCAGGAAACATTTATCTCTTTGTATGACCGTTGTATATATATGTGGATTTTTTTCTGAATTTTGAGGGCGATTTAAACAGAACCTATCGGTCAAAATGTCGATTTTGGCATGTTTGACCGAAATATCTCACAAAAACGATTTTCCACAGGGATACCAGATACGCCCAGACCTAGATCGAGCCGAGTTTTACAATTGCTCAAAGTATCAACCGAATTGTATATGTCAATTTTTCTGTCCTCAAATCGCTATTATATCCGGCAAAATAGGCGAATTAGCTCGTATTATCATTACGTTCCATAAGGAACGATAACTTTAATGAGTTATCGCCCCTCACTACACTTCATTCTTTACTAGTGGGGTGACACCTGAAGGATGTCACAGAAAGAATGAAGCGTAGTAAGGGGCGATAACTCTGATTTAGAGTGGTTTTCATCAAAACCACTTAATATATAAATTTCGACCAATAAGAAGTCTCTGTGTTGGTCCCAATGCAACCAAATCCATCAAGTTGAAATTTGCAGTTGCCTAATACACCAACATATCAAATTTTATAAAAATCAGACAATATCTTAAATTGGACCATGTACCTTACCAAATTTTATTGAACACGGACAGTATCTAAAATTGCACCAATCAGAGGTCAGTAAATGTAATTTTGTAAAAAATGTTAGTGAGGTGACAAGAGTAAAGAGTGTACCATTTTGTACCGGTATCCTTTTCAAATTTCATCAAAATCCGACTATCTAACTTTGGGCCAATCACAGGCCAGTTAAAGGTGGCCATTTTCTTTAAATGTGAATTTGAGGTCACAAGAGTGACCATTGTCCATAGATGTGCTTACATACCAAATTTCATCAAAGTCAGACAATATTTAAATTAAGACCAATAAGAGGCCGGAAAATGGCGACCATTTTGGTAAAATGTGAAATGATGTTGCGAGAGGGACCGTTGTTCCGTGATGTAGCTACATATCAAATGTTGTTGAAATTGGACAATATCTTTATTTGGACCAATCAGAGGCCAAGAAATGGCAACCATTTTGTTAAAATGTGAAATGATGTTGCGGAAGGGACCGGTGTCCCATGATGTAGCTAAATATCAAATGTCTTTAAAATCGGACAACATCTAAATTTAGACCAATCAGAGGCCAGAAAATGGTGGCCGTTTTGTTAAAAAAGTTAATGTGAGGTTACAAGAGTAACTGGTGTCCCATGAAGTACCTTCATACCAAATTTCATTGCAATCGAACAATATCTAAATTTGGACCTATTTCCTCGAAAAATGGGAATTCACTCAATCACTTGTAAATCTTCAGGATTTGATGGGAATTTGCTCACTCCAATATTTTTAATCTTGGAGGAAAAGGGAAATGATTCACACTTGTATGAGGAAAATCCTTTTTTTTTGTATTCCCCAGTGGATTACAAAAGAGAGAAGGAAAATTGTTTGTTTGTTTTTTGCTTTAGCCATTTACTCAGAACAATATTTCGATACATCATCCATAGAATTCAAAGTCAGTATTAGTGTCTATTACAATAGTTCATGTGGAGCAAATAGGGAAATGGTTAGGTATTACAATTTTTTTTTGCTGATTTGAAAATTTTACAACTAATGTTTGGAATCACTATAAATATAAAGGTCATGATCGATCGTCATAATTTCTTAAACTATCTATGATCATTTATTGATCGATCATGAATAGAAAGATATATCTACAAGAGGCCCAATGGGCCTGTATCGATCACCTGGCTCTACAGCAACTTTGAAATTGATGGCGGTTATTTCTACAGATACCATGCTGAATACCTCTTTATTCAAATATCATAGTAAGCTAGGTTTATTCATATTAATAAATTTTCTAGTCCTTCATTTCAGCATTCTTTTGGCCTAATATCAGGTGTTGGAGGCTCTTGGCTATCATAAAATTATTGTTTACAGATTCAAGCCGGTTTCACCCATGTGAGTGTAGGTCAAGGTCATTCATTTGATTCAACTTGGTAGCCCTTCACCCCAGCATGCTACAAGCTTAACATCAAGCCCCTGGGCCTCTTGGTTATTAAAGAATGAAGTGTAGTAAGGGACGATAACTCGTTATCGTTCCTTACGGAACGTAATGATAGTATGAGCTAATTCGCCTATTTTGCCGGCTATTGTAGCGATTTGGGAGCGGAAAAAATGGCACATACAATTCTGATGGTCTTTTGAACCATTGTAAAACTCGGCTCGATCTAGGTCTGGATGTATTTGGTATCCCTGTGGAAATTCGTATTTATGAGATATTTTGGGTCAAACATGCCAAAATCGTCACTTTGACCGGTAGCTTCTGTTTAACCGGTCCTTAAAAATCAGCGTTTCAATCCAAAAATCTGAAACTCCAAACATAACAAGAAGAGATAGTTCTGAAGCAAAGAGTATCTTTAGTTTTTCTATATCTTTCATAGAACGGCCGCAATAGGGTTTTGAAAAAGGGTCGTATTTTATCGAGAGGTGGCGGATGTTACGTCACGAGTGTTACGTCACAAGAATGTGTGGAATGTAGTGTATTGAAGGACGGAACGTAAAGTACATGCGGCTAATTCAGACCACTTTCTGGAGCTAACTGAAAAGCGACTCTATACATTTTGATAAAACTTTCCACACTTATAAGACTCGGTGTGATCTACATGTATGTCCAGGCATATCCCGTATATCTAGGAATAATCTAGTTATGGAGATATTTTGAGTACAAACACGCCAAAATCGACACTTTGACTGCTGGTTTCTGCACAACTCGGCCTAGAGAATTAACGCATAAAGCCATCTTATTGAAACTCCACACATCACAAGTACATATAATTCCAAAGAAAACAGTATCTTTAGTTTTTCTATATCTATCAGAGAACGGTCACAATAGGGTTTTAAACATAGGTACTATGTACCGCGAGGTCACACATTTCGGAGAGTCCATTACATGTACGGACGTACGTCACGAGTGACGTTACTACGTCTGTTCTGCTTGTCTGATTGAACTTGTAGCGCTCGGTGAGCTGGTTGTATTTTGCTGTCACTGCCTATATTTCTTACAATTTTACAATATCAGAGAAAATACAAACGATACAATTCTCGGCACATTTTTTTTTTTTTTTTTTTACATATTTTTCACAAATATCTCCATCCCAAAGACAGGATTAATCTTGTTTTGACATATATGGTACATTAAGTTCATCATGTCCGTGATGCAACAGTTTCCGCTAAGGGCACACGGGTACGTATAATCGAAAGACAGTAAGCCAGACATTTACACTGCACTGGGGAAGAATTCCCGCCTTTTTACACCCAGAATCCAACGCACTAACACATTTTCGGAAAATCTGAAAATTTGAAATCCGGAACCAGCTTAAGTGCAGTAAGGGACGATAGCGGAAATTGTATTTAACACTGGTGTTGACCAGTATTCATTTAACACTGGCGTTGACCAGTGTTCATTTAACACTGGCGTTGACCAGTGTCCATTTAACACTGGCGTTGACCGGTGTCCATTTGACACTGGTATGTCTACATCAGTGTAAAATGCACACTGGTTAACGCCAGTACTAAATGGACACTGGTCAACGCCAATGTTAAATGGACACCGGTCAACGCCAGTATTAAATGGAAAGTTATAGAAATATTTGTAATGCTGCCTAGCATAATGCTAGAAGGTCCCAAGCCCTTGTAAAAGCAGAGGGGAAATATTTCGAAATGCCGTATCAAGAAATTCAACAAAATCAGTCTGAAATCAAGTAGTGCTATACACATTCCTATAGTGAAGGGGTTTCACACTTGCTACTGTGTTGCAGGAGACCCAGGTTCGACTCCTGGTGGGAATCAAAGCACGAAAGGTTTTATAGTGTTTTCTATGTTAAAGGCTATTTGATTTAATTGTCAGTCAAATTTATTCAATTTTATGGTTTAATTCTGTCATTGAGTTTCATTAATGAATTTAAATACATATTTTATTCTTTTCTTACTATATTTTATATTCAAGAAATGTAGAATAAACAAAGCAATGAAATAGACAATAAAAATCTATTTAAAAAACATCCGTCGACGGGAGTCGAACCCCTACTGCGGGTGGGGACACCCTGTTTCACTGTGACGTCACACAACATGGAAATGCACACTGTAATAACTATAGTATTTAATGGACACCGGTCAACGCCAATGTTAAATGGACACTGGTCAACGCCAGTGTTAAACGGACATTGGTCAACGCCAGTATTAAATGGACACTGGTCAACGCCAGTGTTAAACGGACACTGGTCAACGCCAGTATGCCAGTATTATGATAATGGACACTGGTCAACGCCAGTATTAAATGGACACCGGTCAACGCCAGTATTAAATGGACACCGGTCAACACCAGTGTTAAATGCACACCAGTCAACGGCAGTGTTAAATCCAGATTTCTTTGAATTGATTTTTTTTTTATTTATTTATTTTAAATGTATTTATAAATTTTAAATTCACACCAGTCAACGCCAGTGTTAAATGCACACCAGTCAACGCCAGCGTTAAACACAGATTTATTTGAATTTATTTTAAAATTTTAAAATTTATTTTAAATTTATTTTTGAATTTATTCAAACTTGTAAAGAATGAAGTGTAGTAAGGGACGATAACTCGTTATCGTTCCTTACGGAACGTAATGATAGTATGAGCTAATTCGCCTATTTTGCCGGCTATTGTAGCGATTTGGGAGCGGAAAAAATGGCACATACAATTCTGATGGTCTTTTGAACCATTGTAAAACTCGGCTCGATCTAGGTCTGGATGTATTTGGTATCCCTGTGGAAATTCGTATTTATGAGATATTTTGGGTCAAACATGCCAAAATCGTCACTTTGACCGGTAGCTTCTGTTTAACCGGTCCTTAAAAATCAGCGTTTCAATCCAAAAATCTGAAACTCCAAACATAACAAGAAGAGATAGTTCTGAAGAAAAGAGTATCTTTAGTTTTTCTATATCTTTCATAGAACGGCCGCAATAGGGTTTTGAAAAAGGGTCGTATTTTATCGAGAGGTGGCGGATGTTACGTCACGAGTGTTACGTCACAAGAATGTGTGGAATGTAGTGTATTGAAGGACGGAACGTAAAGTACATGCGGCTAATTCAGACCACTTTCTGGAGCTAACTGAAAAGCGACTCTATACATTTTGATAAAACTTTCCACACTTATAAGACTCGGTGTGATCTACATGTATGTCCAGGCATATCCCGTATATCTAGGAATAATCTAGTTATGGAGATATTTTGAGTACAAACACGCCAAAATCGACACTTTGACTGCTGGTTTCTGCACAACTCGGCCTAGAGAATTAACGCATAAAGCCATCTTATTGAAACTCCACACATCACAAGTACATATAATTCCAAAGAAAACAGTATCTTTAGTTTTTCTATATCTATCAGAGAACGGTCACAATAGGGTTTTAAACATAGGTACTATGTACCGCGAGGTCACACATTTCGGAGAGTCCATTACATGTACGGACGTACGTCACGAGTGACGTTACTACGTCTGTTCTGCTTGTCTGATTGAACTTGTAGCGCTCGGTGAGCTGGTTGTATTTTGCTGTCACTGCCTATATTTCTTACAATTTTACAATATCAGAGAAAATACAAACGATACAATTCTCGGCACATTTTTTTTTTTTTTTTTTTTACATATTTTTCACAAATATCTCCATCCCAAAGACAGGATTAATCTTGTTTTGACATATATGGTACATTAAGTTCATCATGTCCGTGATGCAACAGTTTCCGCTAAGGGCACACGGGTACGTATAATCGAAAGACAGTAAGCCAGACATTTACACTGCACTGGGGAAGAATTCCCGCCTTTTTACACCCAGAATCCTACGTCATTCTATTTTAAGTAACAGTGTGTATTTGTGATTTTCTAAATCTCAACACACTATTTATCCTCGTATGGTATATAAAGTACCCGTTTCATGTGTTATTTACTCGGGAAAACAGCTACAAACCAGGGAAACATATTCTCCACAGGGACTTGAATCAGGTGAAACACCGGCTGATTGGCCGATCGAGTTGCACCAGTCGTTAACACATTTTTGGATGTAGATTTGACCTCTAACCCTGACCCAGATGTAAATAATCTACACTTTGGTTATAGATGAATATTGACAGCTATCTCCATAAAATATATCGAAGTTAATTGTGATCTCTGTCCCAATATCATGTTCAGACCAGAAGTGATGTTTAAGGTTGTGTGTACACTTGTGGAAGTTATTGTCAGTATGAACAACACATTAGGAGCCTTGATTTTGACATCATATGATATGCATGACATTTTTTTTTACCTTTGATGGTATATGTCACTATTTATCGATTAGAATACCGCGAGTACATCTGTTACTAAGATGAACTTAGGTTTGTTTGTTTGCTTGTTTTATCACCACGTGTATATATATTGCAATCAGGATCGTTTTGAGGCTGGGTCTCCTTATAGTAGTGGATGACTACAACGTATGCTTGGATAGATGCCAATTGCTGTCTCATAAAACTGAAGAATTGTGAAAATTGTTACAGTGGTAACCCCCAAACCTTCAATTTCCTCGCGCCAGTATTAATATCTAAACGTAATTGAGAGTTTTAAATGTCGCACGAATACATTAAGTGCAAGTGAGGATACAAATGTATTAAGTGAAAATGAGGAAATTAAGTGCAAATGAAGGTATTAATGCTAAAGGAAGGGAAATAAAGGTTTTGGGGGTTACCAGTGTTATAAGATAACCAATACTTTATTAAATCCCCCACTTAAAAAAAACTTGACACAGGTGTTCTTCAAGATTATGGGGTGTGCAACTGCATGACGCTTTATTTTCCGATCGGTCTACCAAGATGGCCGCCACAGACTTACTTGCCTCTGACTAGTGAAAATTTAGATATTGTTTGATTTCGATTACAATTGGTATTTGATATATAGGGGTATTAGGGGACTGCATATTCCATTGCATGGGTATCATTGCCATATCAAGGCTTCTGAATGGTCGAAGTTTAGATATTGGATTTGGATGCAAAATGGTAAATAGGGGAATTCGAATTCAACCACATGGGATTCATTGCCATAGGAACCACATGGGGGAATTCAGGTGGTAAAATTTTAGATGCAAATTCAACCTCACGGGTTCTCTTGCCATAGAACCACGCTGAGGCTTCTTATTGGTCGAAATATTGACAATGAATTATTTTAATGTAAACCATGACTCGTGCATGGAACCTCTGAACTCAAGACGGACATTTCTATATCATCTTCAGCATTTATTTTTATCTGTCTTTCGTGCTCAACCAGAGTTATCGTCCCTCACTACACTTCATTCTTTCTGTGACACTCCTTTAGGTGTCACCCCACTAGTAAGAAGAAGTCATTTGAAGATTATAGCCTATTTGACCCATGTGACCTTGAATGAGAGTTCAGGGTCATTTATTTGAACAAACTTTGTAGCCCATCATCCCAGCATGCTACAGGCCCAATATCAAGTCCCTGGGCCTCTTGGTTATTGAGAAGTTGTTTGAAGATTATAGCCTATTTGACCAATATGATCTTGAATGAAGGTCAGGGTCATTTATTTTATCAAACTTTGTGGCCCTTCACCCCAGCATGCTACAGACCAAATATCAACTCCCTGGGTCTCTTGGTTATTGAGAAGAAGTTGTTTAAATGAACAAGAGATCCCAGAGGGATCTTGGCGCCCACCATTGAATGATCTTCATAGGTTCCATGTCAGATTGATCTTTTCTCTACTTTTCCCTTACTGTAAGTCATACTAATCTGTAAATTCATTATCAACCCTCTAGTACTTTTCAAACCAGGGGAACCTATATATAAAATTTAAGATTTAGCGATAATGGCTGCCTGTCGGCCATGTTGTTTCCCGATTGGTCCCAAAATGCAATACCAGGGACCAAGGGGAACCTACAAATGAAATTTCAGAAAGACCTCTTCATTACTTTCTGAGAAATAGCGATAACAAATTTCAATTGTCAAAATTCAAGATGGCTGCCTGTCGGCCATGTTTTTTTCCGATCTGTCCCAAAATGCAATATGCAAAATAAGAAACCAAGAGGAACCGACAAATCAAATTTGAAAAAAATCCTTTCAGTATTTTCTAAGAAATAGCGATAACAAACTTCAATTGCCAAATCCAAGAGGGCTGCCTGTCGGCCATGTTGTTTTCCTATTGGTCCCAGGATGCAATAGGCATAACTACAGTCCAAGGGGAGCCTACAAAAAAATTGGAGAAGGATCCCTACAGTACTTTCGGAGGAATAGCAATAATAAACTTCAATTGTCAAAATCCAAGATGGCTGCCTGTCGGCCATGTTGTGTTCCAATTGGTCTCAAAATGATATATGCATAACTAGGCACCAAGAGGAACCTACATATGAGATTTGAGAAAGATCCCTTCAGTGCTTTCTGAGAAATAGCGATAACAATCTTCAATTGTCAAAATCCAAGATGGCTGCCTGTCGGCCATGTTGTTTTCTGATTGTTCTCAAAATGCAATATACATAACTAGGCACAGAGAGGAACCGACTTATGAGGGACGGACGGACCACGGACGCAGGGCGATGATGTGATGATGGTGGGCTTAAAAATTGACGCGGGATGGACAGATGGCCGGCCGGTTGAATGGCCGGATGACGGACGCCGCACCACGGCATAAGCTAGCTCACTTGCCCTTCGGGCCACGTGGGCTAACAATAACCATTCGAATTTGATGAAATACAGTGGAACTTTGTTAACTCGAAGTCGACGGGACCACGAATAAACTTCGAGTTATCCGAGTGTTCGAATTAAGCAAAATATCATTTTTGGTGAAAAGTTTGGTTAATATTTGTCAACATTATATAATCATTATACCTCCGCTCTGTCGCTCATCAGTTTAGTGTGAAGACATATCAATACATGTAAATGTATATGTAATGTTTCATTCTGTCACTTGTAGTTTGGTGTAGTTTTGCCGATATAGAGTCGCGGTAAAGTTTCTTTCACTTGGTCACTTCAATAACGATCTGATGTGCAAGTCATGTTTGAAAAGGAACAATTTATTCATGTCAAATCAAATAACCGCTTAAGTTTAACACAGATTTTATGTAAAACGTAACAGAACCATTACCTTTTATTGGACATATAAAATACTGTTTGATAGGCCTACTTACGTTATTGATAACCACGCCATTTCCACATGTATTAGCACCGGAAGTTGGGCTGCGCATGTGCGTATAAAATGTTACTGTTACTAAGTTGGCATGTTATCCGATTTAATAGACATCGCTGACCGTTACAGTCGTACTCTGAACACCTCGGCAGTAATTACGCTATTGTTTCAGCGGTTTAAAGATTTAATAGGCACCGGTGACTGTTTCATTTCTACACCTGTAAAAACATCAGCCGAGTAGATCTACCGGCGTGTCAGAGATTAGTTCCGCTTGAGCGAGCGGGTAGATGAGTTGTTGACTATCGTGTGTACTAATATCGGCGACCGCCTTAGGAAATTACTTGATGTAAGTAAAGCAGTACTTTTTATCACCAAGAGTTGTTGTTATAAGATTCCACCGACAATTTCTTTAATGAATTTATGAAACACTTATAATAGCATGTAGGTTTGTAGTGCCATTGTAACAGATCTACAGATGCAAAGAATAGTTTCGTCAACTGATCACAGCCATGAGAATGACATCAATAGCGTAAAAGCGACAAAGATACGTGTAGCTATGAAAGACAATGTTGTAACAAATTGAGGACGACCAGGACAGATTGTTGCAGATGCCTTACAGCAATGTCCAGTGGATGTTCGTGTTGCCATGGGGAACATAGAGAGTGTTAAGTGGGCCATTCGTAGACAGAAACGTGGTACTCTTCCCAAGGAGCCAGCTACCCTTCGGGAATTCATCATTGATGGCGAATGGACGACAACAGGAACTGATGATGACGAACAATTCCTCATTCATGATAGTGGATCAGAGTCACATAGTCGTGCAGTTGTGTTTGCGTCAGAGCAAGGACTGCAACACCTTTGTCATTCAGACACTTGGTTTATGGATGGGACATTTTCTTCAGCTCCTAAGATCTTCAAACAGTTGTATGTGATCCGTGCTCCATTAGGTACTTCAGCTGTTACATGTGTGTATGCCTTCCTATCCTGCAAGACACAGAGCATCTATGAAGAGATGTTTTCGGGTATTTTGGATAAGTGCAACAAACTTGGATATGCTCCAGATCCAACCACGGTTATCACAGACTTTGAACAAGCTGTATTCAGTGCATTGAGGGCTACATTTAGACATGTGAACTCCCGAGGATACTTCTACCATCTTACACAGAACACATGGCACAAGGTACAGGAACTGGTGGCAGCAGCATTGCTAGCAGACTCCCGTGGTGCTCCCCTACCAAACGTGTGAAACGTGCAACGAGAGATCTACAAGTGAGACTTCGAAATTTGTGTTCGGACATTGCTTCCGGTAGGAGAAACGTTGAGGATTTCCTTCTTGGTGTTGGACACTGTATACGGTTTAAAGTGCGCACTTAAACATTATTGTGTTATACTCACAGACTAGTGTGTTATGCATGAATCGTGGTACCAAAGACTTTTCATATATTAAGTGAGTGAACCTTAATGTGTTGTAGCCACATTGCTTGCAGACTATGCCCAGCTATGTTATGCTATTCGTGAAGCGCGTGAACTGTTTAGTACATGAAATATTTATCATTATGCAGTTTGATATCATGTGTTGTTATATGGCTGTGTGATATTAATGAATAATAACAAATTAAAAACTATGAAATCTACACCATGTTTGTGTATTCATTAATTGAAGTATGGAACATATATGACAGAAAATGTGAGTAAGTTTGTGGGAAAACATCATAATTTATTGTACAAACTTCAAGACATTTTGTTTTAAATGATAAGCTTTCCTGAAATTTTCAGCTTACTTAATAATATAAAGTTTGAACAAATAAATTATGATGTTTAACCACAGACATATAATGCAGCTCTGACATTGAACCAAGGACCTTCATTTTCCACACAATTAGTCTCCAAATTTCAGAGATAAAAACAGCAGTATATATACAGTTTTTGTTTTTCAAAAGTATAGATTTATATAAAGTATACCAGCTAAATTTATAATGAAGGGGCTTTTGTCCGGGGGAGCTTTCGTCCGGAGGGGCTTTTTCCTAGGGGCTAATATCCAGGGGGGCTTTTGTCCTACACTCGATATATTCAGTATTACAAACGGAATTTAGCTGCTACAAAATGTCAGCGCACGAAAATTATACTTTGAGTTATTCGATCGTTTCAAATAGGATTTTTATTGTTAGAACCAAATTTTCACTTCGTATTATCCGAGTTTTTTTAGTTTTCCGAGTTTTCTTTACTAAGGTAAAGAGAGAATTTGGCCGGGACTGACAATGTACTTCGAGTTAAGCGGGGTATTCGAGTTTTCCGCGTTCGAGTTAACGAAGTTTTACTGTATGTACATAAAAAACATCAATTATTAATTATAAAAAAGTTAGCACAATTCGTTGATCAATAGTCTGAGTATGCAAATTTTGTGACATATACGATAAAATTGCTTCCAATGTGAATCGACTGTGGTTGAAAACTATAACAGCTTCCGCAATGAAGAGAATAATAGGAAAATGGGTCAAACACAATCCTAGAATTAAACTGGGGAAGCAGTATAATAGATAAGAACTGTTCAAACATGAAAACAGCAGTAATAGGAATGCTACGCTGCAGCTCGTATTCTGCTTGATTGCTGGGAAGTAGGTCATGACAATCTCGGTAATATTTACACAAACTCGATAATAGTTACACAAACTCAGTAATATTTACACAAAGTTGGTAAAAGTTACACAAACTCAGTAATATTTATACAGTCTGTACCAGCATAAAGCTGCTGTCACTATACTATATGTACAGTGTTTACACTTATTTGCACATAAATATGTGTGCCAGAATATATACAGAACATGTAATTTAACATTTCAAAACACTGTATAATATTGTTATCCAACTAGCCCAGATGGAATATTTGTGTTGCCTCGATTTCAAAACAGTCACATGATGATTTAAAAATAATTTCCACGCTAAATTTAGAGGGTCCGAATAACCAACTAAATTGAGTGGTCAAGCAAGACATAGGGATCGACTGTGAGCATTGGGCCAGCACAGAAATATAACTGGAAAGGAACAAAACACATACATTCAATGAAAATAGCAACGTTTATACTGTGATGTACCTTTATTATCATGCCCAGATAAGCCATCCCAGATGACAAATTAGGAAATCAGCAAGTTTTAAAATATTTCAAGTGAATTTCAGCAATAATTTATGTAAATAAAGATTTAACCAAGTATAATAAATCATGTTATTCTTTTTAAATTATTTTTTTTCAATCTCTTGTTATGTTTCAGTGTTCATCAGTTTGGTCGGTTTCTGAAAATTAAGTGGCGTCTCATACTCTGTCACATGCCATTGTCTATATTTGTGTATAGTTATATATGTGTTTTGAATTACTCACTCTTTTCTTAATCTTAGTTCGTGAGTACAAAGGTAAGTTACGCATGCGTGAGCAAGTGAGAACAGAGGACATGCAGGTAAATGGTTAACAAACCTTACATTGGAGCGCTAGGGATAAATACATGTTCAAAGCGCAAACTACAGCTTGCTGTAAGTTAAACTATCCATTATAACTATATATCTATGAGGTATTCAGGGGCCGCGGTGGCCGAGTGGTTAAGGTGTCCCAACACTCGAAACCTACGTGGTGCAGTTGCCAGGTACCGACAGTAAGCCGGTGGTTTTTCTCCGGGTACTCCGGCTTTCCTCCACTTTCAAAACCTGGCACGTCCTTAAATGACCCTGGCTGTTAATAGGACGTTAAACAAAAACAAACCAAACAAACCAAAGTATATTTGGTTAGACAATTTTCATTGTTTAAATGCAGTATTTAGGTGTATTTCACCCGGTGATGTATGCGTACTCGGTACGGTGCGTGAACGGACTGTCTATATAGTCGTGTGTATGGGGCCGGGTTTTGTGTACAATATTGTTATATATAAGTCCTACCGTATATTAACCTACCATACGTACATGCATATATAGGCGTATGTTATTCCAACTATGGGCAAGCGTTGTAAAGACAGGAGACCATAATAAAGATGGTCCCAGGCAGTACAAAGTTTCGTCGGTGTCCTTTTGAAATCAACCAGTATGTTACTGGAAGTGACTGGTCTGTGTGACCCATACCTGATTATGTACATAATGTCTGGTCCGTGTGACCTACATGCTACTTGCTGGTCTGTATGACCTACATGCTACTGATTGTGACTGGTCTGTGTGACCTGCATGCTACTGATTGTGACTGGTCTGTGTAACATACATGTTACTGATAGTGCCTGCTCTGTGTGACCTACATGATACTGATTGTGACTGGTCTGTGTAACCTACCTGTTACTGATTGTGACTGGTCTGTGTGACCTACATGTTACTGATTGTGACTGTTCTGTGTGACCTGCATGCTACTGATTGTGACTGGTCTGTGTGACCTACATGTTACTGATTGTGACTGTTCTGTGTGACCTACATGTTACTGATTGTGACTGGTCTGTGTGACCTACATGTTACTGATTGTGACTGGTCTGTGTGACCTATAATGTAAATGCTACTGATTGTGACTGGTCTGTGTGATCTACATAAACCCATATTGACTCATGTATTGGATTCGCCAGAGAAGGCCCGTTCGAAAGACTGAATTTACTATTTCAATAACTGTAAATAAGCATTTGTATCAATTATTCATAATACCTAGGTTATTGAGATATATAGAGAGAGGGAGAGAGAACCAGTTGAATGTGAGAGTGACCATTTATTGTGTAATTATTGTTGTAAATAAATTGTGTATATTGTTTCTCAGTATTTAACCTTATGTATTAGGGAAGTGAGCAATCCTGTTCGGTTCTCGTTACACTTACATATATTAAATGTAAATAGATGTAAATATTTGCCTATGGCGGTGTGGACCTAAAATAGATTTATATAAACTATTTACACTAGTCCCTGTGTTTCTGTATTTAAAATGTACGCAGATGACACCTCAAAGAAGACTATTTGCAGAATTGTTACCATTAAATCCTGGTCATTGTTTGAATTTGTCAAATATTTTTCAATAATACCTTTATAGCAATAAGTTGAAATAAGTTTAAATTCAAAAGATAAAAAAATAATCAACTGAACATAATTTTACATGGTTACCCACCCCAAATTAAATTGAATTTAACTTTGTGCGACACAATTAATACACAATAGTTGCCCATTTTATTTCTTTGGTATATATGTAAGCGAAAGATTAAAATATGTTGGTATGGTATTAAAGCCAAGATATTTCAAAATTGACTTATTGCTACCTGTGTGCAGATGACATTTTGAAGACAAACTACAGACCCGTGTACGTTCGATGTTCCGTCTTAAACGCAAACGCTACGGAAATGCTACGGTAATGCTACGGAAGTGCTACGGAAATGCTACGGTAATGCTACGGAAATGGTACGGAAATGCTACGGTAATGCTACGGAAATGCTACGGAAGTGCTACGGTAATGCTACGGTAATGCTACGGAAATGCTACGGTTGACGCTCACAAATAATCGACCGTTTCTGAATAAATTATCTGGTTCTTATAAAAAGCGGATCCTAGACGAAGCGAACTCGTAGAAACGACAGTGAAAGGTGTCTGATGGAGTGAATGTTGTATCGGGAAGTGGAAGAACGTTTTATCAAACTGTACTACTATAGAAAACCTCAGTTTGCGAGAATTTGTACAACTTTTAGAAACCGGAAATATTAAGGTCATAATTTATTATTCTCGGCAACAAAAGACGATAGTATTTAATTTTAAAATAAAATCACTCTCTACACTAGCGCTGCGGTCGCGTATGTGTTGTCTCTGTGTGCTCGAACTTTATCGTTTTGTTTTTATGTATTTATCTATATTTTACTGCATTTATTCACCGCATTTGTACTGATAAACCCCTAGGTTTAAGTAATAAACTAATTGAATTGTAAAACTTGTATCAAAGTGTTAATTTAGGTACAGGTAAACAGATCAAGAATTCTGAACACAGATTGGCCAGGCTATGAATAGACCCGCCTAGGGCTAATTGTTAAAAGGAGAAACTGACCAGGTGTGGTTATGACTTACACACCTGAGCCCGGTGACTCCTAATCAAGTGTTTATCCATGGCCATCAGGTGAAGTTGATGGTGGTGGGGAGGGGGGATTAGTACCCATGGCAACAAGTAAGGGGGACAATTAAGTCAAGTACATGTACATGCCTGGCAAGTCTATATATAACAATCACTGGTAATATTAATGGTAAGCATTGACGATTTGTTTAAAAGTCTGATGTCGGATCAGAGGAAATTCTGGCTGCATGGGGAGGGATAAAAACTAAAAACAAAACATCAATAATTATATACTTAAGACTTTACAATGTACATGTGCAATCAGATACGTGTATATCACCAGAGACATATATATGTCTCTGATATCACACGTCTGCAATGGAGCAGTCTCTGTATGTTTACGTGATAATGGATAACACTCTGAAAATATTTATTAATGGACTACAACTACAGTTGAGTGACAATCAGTTAACCTTTGCACCCTAGGAGAAGTGAGGAGTGCACGAGATTTAAGGTACTGAAGTAAACGTATAATTAGTGCACAATAGTTTTTTTAAAAAACTTATTATCACAAAGGACATAACCCGGTAATACTTTGATTCAATATATAAAGACTTCAACAGTGTAGAGTGAAGAATCTACTTTTGAAATTAATTTTGATGCTGTTTGCGATCATTTTAATCATTTACATGCTTCTATTACAATACATCAGTTTGTGTCAAAGGCCTAATAATGGCTGACTCAGGTGTACATATACTTCATGTTAATATTTTGTCAGACAAAATATTAATATTTTAAATTTTAATTGAATGTTAATTTACTAAAGTTTCTTTTACATTGTTATTCTCAACTTGAAAGGTTTTTTTACAGTACAAGTCATCTATATGATATTATACATTGTATGTTCTGTCGACAGATCTTGAGACATGTACATGTCCAGACCACATGTGCATTACATTGAAGCCAAACATCTATGAAAGGCCTGTTGCCAATGGCCAACTGGGCGCAATATGCAACCCGCAGCATTGAGGACATGCATCCTATCACACTTTACCTCTAAGATGCCGATCAGTCCAGCTCTTTTATGTCTGGCACGTGGTATACCTGGCCAGGTGACCTGTCCCCAATTAACCCCCCCGGGGTCCAATTATGGCTTATTCTCACTTAGCCAACATACAGAAATTTACCTGTATTACCTGGCCAACATGTCAAATTTTACACCTGAGTGAGTTTAAACTATAGCAGTAGCCTGTTCTTATATATGAAAAATATGAAAATGTCAAGTTGAATATGACTTATACAATAATGATTCAAATGAATTTATAAAGGCTACTTATAACAAATCTTAGATATTCACAGTAAAAATCGAAATTTATTCAGTTTACATCTATCATGAAACCATCGCCATCTCAAGAGTTTAAATTACAAATGTATGCTTTTTACAATAGAAGTATTAACAAGTGTCTTGTATGACTGTTATTTAAATCTGTGTATATGTGTGAGGGTGTGTGTGTTATTATTATTTTTTTTTTTATTTTTTTTTTACAAAATAACAATTTTAGAAAAGACACCAAAGCAAATATTTTTTGTGCATACCAATAATTATAAAATTCTATCAAACTAGCAGCGGATGTGTTTCTTAATGAAGTAAAGCAACGTTGCCACGAAGAAAAGTTTTTGCTATTCCAACTTTGACGATGATGTGAGTGTGATGATACAAAAAATATCTGTATAATATCAGTCCTTAAACTACGCGATTCAAATGATTCACCCTCTCTTTTACATCTTTTACGTGTTTTAAAGCAAATTTAAACGATCATTGTCTATATTACATGTTTTGTACACAATTCAATTTACCTAGTCTGGTATGTAGGCATTAATACATATATTTTTATTCAAATCTTTACATAGCCTGCTTGATCGAACTTGTACAGGATAATTTAACTTTTTAGTTCCACATCTTTTTTTGACTAGGTCGAGTAGCTCAACCCTGCTTTATCCCTGTAAATTCTGGATTATTGTAAGAAATTGTAATGTTCTTAAAAGAGTCCTAATTAATTAAAACTACGTTTGTCATATTCCTGACAGGTTTTTAACGTCTCACTTGAGAGATTTATGTCGGACGAAGATTTGTTTTCAGAATTAAGTCTCTTTTTTACTGTTCATAACAAGACTAACTTGATTATCTGGATGATTTATATTTAGGACATCAGTTCTATTTCACATGTGTATGTACTTTATATACCGTATTTGCTCTTACTTTGTAATTAATTTACTCTTGTTATACTTTATCAGATGCATACATATATATCACATATGATCCGAAGATATAGATTTGAATTTCCTGTCGTAGTTTTACCGAGAGAAATATATATCACATTTATACGGTCTCTGATTTTATAAATTTGTTATCAATTTTGTGATTAGACCTTTGGGTTTTAAAACTGAAATAAATAATGAATAACTCCGTAGATCACGATGACATTCTCATTAATGTTGGAAGCCAAGTTTTATGAAGCAGTCTATAGCCTTACCTGTAGGTCATAATTATCTCTTATTGTTCTACCTTTCACATCCTAGTATCACTTGGTCCACAGAATACCGTACCTTTAGTTGACCAGTGTACAACATGCTGTGTTGTTTGTATCATCGCTGACAATTAAGTCTAACTACCCTAGTTTACCTGTGTGATACTGTCTGGACCATTTGTACCCTATACATGTAGCCTGACCAGTGCATATTACATGGAACTGTTTTAAAGGTTTGACTATAGCACAGTAAAGGACATATTGCTTATTTGACACGATCTTCATCTTCGTTTCCATCGTAATGCGTCGACTACTATACTAGGATCCGCCATTTTTTTTATCACACTAAGATCGATGGACCATGTGACTTGACTTGTTTTTTGTGAGAGTGTTATTTTTTCTAAACAAAGATACAGAAAGATGTATAACCATATATATTTAATTCTCACCTCCTTATTAAATTATTTGCTGTCGCTACTATGCTTTAGTGACGTTCGGTAAGTATATTTAACTAAATTTCGTTTCGATAAAAAATACACTCCGCAAAATTTTCTACCGAACGGTTATGAGACGGTCAGCGAGTGAAAATAGGTAAACGCAAATGCTACGGTAATGCTACGGTAAGTGGACGCAAACGCTACGGAAATGCTACGGAAATGGTACGGTAATGCTACGGAAGCGCTACGGAAATGGTACGGTAATGCTACGGTAGTGATACGGAAATGGTACGGAAGTGATACGGTAATGCTACGGAAGTGCTACGGAAACGCTACGCTTAAATCGGAACTGCGAACGTACACGGGTCTGTATTTTGTAAGATAGTGATTATAAAATATTGGTAATTCTTTAATTTTGTCAAGGAGTTTTCTATAATGCCTTTTGTAATAAATTGAAAATGATTTAAATTCAAAAGATAAAAAAAAATACAACATGACTCAACATCTTAACTTAGTTAATATAACTAAATGTGACAAATCAATTAATTGACATAATTTTAGTTTTCTTTGGCACATGGTTTTCTTTGGCACATGAAAGCAAAAGGTTGAAATATGATGATATGGAATTTATAATAAAGTGACTCACAGATATTTGAAATTTACTATAATATGAAATTCCAAAGAAGACCATTTTGTAAAATTGTGATAACTAAAACCTGCTAACTCTTTGATTTTGTCAAATAATGTTCGATCTTATACCTTTTGGAATAAGTAGAAATCTTTCTGCACCCAAAGTAACTGAATTAAACTTGACAATTTTAGTATGGTGTACATGTGTTACCCTGGTGTACATCTGTTAACTCAGGTGTACACCTGTTACCCTGGCGTAGATATCAACACATGTTACCCTGGTGGAGATATCAACACCTGTTAACCCTTGTGTAGACCTGTTACCATGGTGTACACCTGTTACCCTGGTGTAGATATCAACATAGGTTACCCTGGTGTACACCTGTTACCATGGTGTACACCTGTTACCCTTGTGTACACCTGTTACCCTGGTGTAGATATCAACACCTGTTACCCTGGTGGAGATATCAACATATGTTACCCTGGTGTACACCTGTTACCCTGGTGTACATATGTCACCCTGGTGTACATATGTTACCCTGGTGTACATATGTTACCCTTATACCTTTTGGAATAAGTAGAAATTAATATAATATATGACATCTTTCTGCACCCAAAGTAACTTAATTGAACTTGACAAATTTTAGCATGAATTGGTCAGAACTGCTTTCTTGCATATTATTTTCTTCGGTGCATGAAAATGAAAGGTTTAAGTATGTTGTATGGGACAGTATTTGAGGCCAATATATTTTTACTTCATTTATTCATTTATGCAAAAGATGATATAATTTGACCCTGTCCTAAGAGACATCTCAATAAATGGCAGGTCACTGAGGTGAGAGACTTTTACACTTTTGTATTTCAAAATTTAAAGCATTAATTTGAATGAGTTTTTACAAGAATTTATTTAAGATATATACCGGTGTTTCTTTTATACTCAGAACATTTTAAACATACAGTTATTACAGTCACAATATGTATATTAGTAGATATGTCATTGTCTTTTTTTTTTTTGATAAAAAATCATGTTTATCAGTTGTGTTTGAAAAAAAAAGAAAAGAGAGATTTTGCCGATTGTTATGAGAGAACGGCTGCAGTTCAGTCCTACCAATATTCATAAGTCAATTGAAATTATACTGTTTCTTAGCAAATATATCAAAGTTGTAAATTTCACTTCAGGTAAAGTTGTTAATTGGAGAATTCACCTGTGACCCAATCTGGCAACTTGTAATTAACCCCCTGGGGTCAAATAGTGTCACTGACAATAGCTATAGGACAAAACAAAAGAACTTACATGCAGCACAAGTGTTAGTCAAAATTTGAAACGTCAAATTGACGAGCAACTCAAATCATTTTCTGCGTAAATGCACTGATTTAAGATATTGAAATTATTGTAAAATTATATTTGCAAATGAGCTACGAAAAGATAGTACTAAATCTATCTCTAGCCTACTGTACTACTGCTTAGCCTTACTGTTGTTTGTGTAAAAAGACAATTTGGTGTTAAATGTATACCGGTCAACGGTAATGTTAAATGTATACCGGTCAACGGTAGTGTTAAATGTATACCGGTCAACGGTAATGTTAAATGTATACCGGTCAACGGTAGTATTAAATGTATACCGGTCAACGCTAGTGTTTAATGTATACCAGTCAACGCTAATGTTTAATGTATACCGGTCAACGCTAGTATTAAATGTGTACCGGTCAACGCTAGTATTAGATGTATACCGGTCAACGCTAGTGTTTAATGTAAACCGGTCAAAGCTAGTGTTTAATGTTTACAGGTCAACGCTAGTATTAAATGTATACCGGTCAACGCTAGTGTTTAATGTATACCGGTCAACTGTAGTGTTTAATGTATACCGGTCAACGCTAGTGTTTAATGTATACCGGTCAACGCTAGTGTTTAATGTATACCGGTCAACGCTAGTATTAAATGTATACCGGTCAACGCTAGTGTTTAATGTATACCGGTCAACGCTTGTGTAATTTGTTAACCGGTCAACGCCAATGTTAAATATATATCCCGTTTATGTCACTCACTGCCCTAAAGCTGGTTCCGGAATATGAATTTCCGGATGTCTTTAAACAACAACTCGTACAACCCGATTGGCAAATTAGCCGGTGTTTCACATGAACCAAGTCCCTGTGTAGAATGCGTATCTGTGGTTTGTATCTGTTTTCCCGAGTAAAACGGGTACTTTGTAAATGATACGAGGATAAAGAGTAGTGTGATGAGATTTAGAAAATCACAAATACACACTGTTACTGTGAAAATAGAATGACGTAGGATTCTGGTGTAAAAAGGCGGGAATTCCCCAGGCGCGGGTTACCCAGTGCAGTGTAAATGTCGGGCTTACTGTCTTTCGATTATACGTACCCGTGTGACCTCAGCGGAAACTGTTGCATCACGGACACGGCAGGAAAAAGAACATAATATACCATATATGTAGAAACAAGATTAATTATGTATTTTGGATAGAGATGTTTGTGATAAATATGTAAAAAAAAAAAAAAAAAAAATCAAATGTAGAACAGACTTAGTAACGTCACTCCTGACGTACGTCCGTACATGTAATAGACTCTCCGGAATGTGTGACCTATGTTTAAAACCCTATTGTGACCGTTTTGTGATAGATATAGAAAAACTAAAGATACAGTTTGCTTTGGAATTACATGTACCTGCGATGTGTGGAGTTTCAATAAGTTGGCTTTATGCGTCAATTCTCTTGGCCGAGTCGTGCAGAAAACAGCAGTCAAAGTGTCGAATTTGGCGTTTTTGTACTCAAAATATCTCCATAACTACATTGTTCACAGATATACGGGACATGCCAGGACTAGATCACACCGAGTTTTACAAGTGTGGAAAGTTTAATCAAAATGTATAGAGTCGTTTTTTCAGTTAGCTCCGGCAAAGTAGTCTGAACTAGCCGCATGTACATTACCGTCCCGCAATACACTACATTCCACACATTCTTGGTTACGTCACGTACTCGTAACATCCGTAATCTCTCGAAAAATACGACCCTTTTTCAAAACACTATTGTGGCCGTTCTATGAAAGGTATAGAAAAACTAAAGATATCCTTTTTTTCAGATCTATCTCTACTTGCTATTTTTGGAGTTTCAGATTTTCGGATTGAAACGCTGATTTTTAAGGACCGGTTAAACAGAAGCTGCCAGTCAAAATGACGATTTTGGCATGTTTGACCCAAAATATCTCATAAATAACAATTTTCACAGGAATACCCCACACATCCAGACCTAGATCGAGTCGAGTTTTACGATGGTTCAGAAAACCATAAAGATTTTATGTGCCATTTTCCCACCCTCAAATCGCTACAATAGCCGGCAAAATGGGTGAATTAGCCAATACTTTCATTTCGCTCCGCAAGGAACGATAACTGAGTTATTGCCCCTTACTACACTTCATTCTTTTTTCATATTATTAATGTAATTGAAAGCCTTCCAATACTTTGTAATGGGACAACATTTTTTTCTCTACAAAGAAAGCAATATTTTATATATATCAGGATGAAATAAATTATCGGAAACGTCAACAAAATGTTTTACACATGCACTAGTGGGGTGACACAGAAAGAATGAAGTGTAGTGAGGGGCGATAACTCTATTTGAGCATGAAAGACAGTTAAATACAAATAAATTACCTTCCTTTAGCATTAATACTTTCACTTGCACTGCTTTTCCTCACTTCCACTAAATTTCCTCATTTGCACTTAATTTACACACGTGACATTTATCTCAGTTTAATAATTCATACTGGCGTGAGGAAATTGAAAGTTATGGGGGTTACCAGTGCAATAATTCTCACACATTGTACAGTTTTTTTGGAAAATGACACTTTCATTGATTATGAGACATCAATTTGCATCTATCCAAGCATAAGTTCAGGGTCTATGGTGTGTTGTTCAATGAGGTAGTCACCTCTTATACCAATACATTATGTATATATCTCCGATACAATGATATATAACTGGTACCTCCTATATAATAATAGTTCTCAAAATTCTACAGTTTTCCGGAATATGACACTTTAATTGATTATGAGACATCAATTGGCATCTTTCCAAGCATAAGTTCAGGGCTTTTTGTCTGTTGTTAAATGAGGTAGTCACCAACTACTACAAGGAGACTCAGCCTCAAAATGATCCTGACTGAACCGTGGTGATCAAACAAACAAACAAACCTATGTTCAGCTTAGTAACAGATGTACTCGCGGTATTCCAATCCATAAATAGTGACATATGCAATCAAAGATTAAGAAATGTCATGCATATTATATTATATAATATGATGTCAAAATCAGGGTTCTAGTGTGTTGTTCAATGAGGTAGTCACCAACTACTACAAGGAGATCAAATCTCAAAATGATCTTGCATGACTAAACCATATGTGTGGTGATAAAACCAGCAAACAAACCAAACTAAGTTCAGCTCAGAAACAAATGCACTTGCAGTATTCTAAGTTTTAAAAATGCCATGCATCATTTGAGGTAAAAATCATCCAGATCAATAAGGGTAAAGTGGTCTTGCCCAAAGACACAACTACAACAGCACATACCGGCCTGATTGTCAGCTTCCCTTTTCTTCTGTTCAAACTTTTCTATACTTCTTCTATAAATATAATATTAATCAACTTGGTGTACTTGGTTTAACATCCTATTAACAACCAAGGTCATTAAGGACATGCAGGGTTAAGAGGTGGAGGAAAGCTGGAGTACCAGGAGAAACATTACCGGCCTATGATCAGTACCAGTTAACTCTCCCACGTAGGTTTCGAACTAGCAACCCAGAAGTGGAGGGCTAGTGATAGTGTCATGACATATCTTAACCACTCGGCCACCGCGGCCCCTCAATAATAAATGATTATGCATTTGGTGGTGTTGGCCTAAATAAAAGAGACTTTTTACATGTTCACTTGTCCCTGTATTACAGTATTTTACCTGTGTGGTGATGACATTATGAAGAAGACTATTTTGTAGAATGGTTATCATTAAAATTATGGTCATTGTTTGAATTTGTCGAATAATTTTCTATAATACCTTTATACAAGTAAAGTTTAAATTCAAAAGATATAAAAAAAACTACATTATTATGGTTCCCTAACATTGTGCAACACAATAAATACATAATAGTTCAAAAAACTTAAGTATGAATTTGTCAGAATTGGTTTCTTGCACATTGTTTTCTTTGGTATATGTAAGTGAAAGGTTGAAATATGACATTTCAAAATTTACTTATTGCAACCTGTGTGCAGATGAAATTTTGGAGAAAAACTAGATAATAACATATTGGTAATTCTTTAATTTTGACAAGTAGTTTGATATAATACCCTTTGTAATAAGTTGAAACAGATTAAAAATTCAAAAGATAAATGAGTTAATTTACTCAATGTGATATAACAATTGACATAATTTTAGTAAAATCTGTCAGAACAGGTTTCTCGCACTTGGTTTTCTTTGGCACATGTAAGCAAAGAGCTGAAATATGTTGATGTGGAATTGATAATAAAGCAACTTATAGATATCTGAAAATTTACTAATTCAATAAATTCCAAAGTCATCTATTTTTTAAAATTTAATTGTGATAGCTAAAACCTGGTAGCTCTTTGATTTTGGCAAATAATTTTCCATCTCATAACTATTTTGTGATAAGTTGAAATTAATTTAATTTCAAAAGATAAAAAATAAATACATGACATCTTCTTACACACCCAAAGCAGAGACATATAACATGTCTCTGCCCAAAGCAGCATAGTTTTACTTAATACAACATAATAATTGAGAATATTTTAGCTTAAATTTATCAGAACTGCTTTCTTGCATATTGTTTTCTTTGGTGCATAACAGTTTTCTTTGGTGTATAAAAGTGAAGGGTTTAAATATATTTGAACACTTTTTACATTTATTTATTAATGCAAAAGATGATATAATTTGACACTGTCCTAGGGACCATCCCAATTAACTTAATTATAAAGGGCAGGTCAGAGACTTTAATTTCAAAATTTAAAGTATTAGAATATAAATATTTCATTAAAAATAAAAAATAAACTTCTATTACTGAAAAAGAATTGTTCAATATACTGCTAGTGTGTACTTAAGTAAATGCACAGTAGTTCCTTGAAAGTTCGTGTCATCGTAAGCTAATATGTACGAGATATGATTCTCGAAATGTCGTTGCTCCTCAACATAAACAAATATCAGCTGATCAAGACATCAAAGCATCAACTAACGACACAGTAATTTCATCAAACAAACAGTTAAGAAATTAAATATTACATATATTATAAACGTCACCTGTCTCAAAAACGTTGATAAGCACGTCACATTTACACTAGGCCTACTGGAAGCCTACGACTCCGTACGAGTTTAGATTTAAATTTGTTATCGAAAGAATTGGACGCTGGTCTGGGTTGACGATGAATACTGATCCTGGAAAGCATTAAGTATGATCATAATAGAACAACTGTAACCTCCAATGTTACTTTTAATATAACATAATATTAAAAAGTCCTGGTCCTGACTGGAAAATGTAATACAACTCACTTAGAATGCAGCTAAAGCCTGAAGTTGAACGAGTAAGCGGCGTGAAGTCCCCGGTGTTATTTCATCCGGAACTCATCGGGGAATCATTTCAGTGATAAACCCGATGAGTTCAGGATGGCTTTATTTCTATAGTTTTCCTTTATTTATGCGGACAAGACGACCAAACCAAGTGCGTTTATAATTTCTATTCCGTATAAACTTAATATGGCAATTTTTACGGACCTGTTGATGTTAATGCAGGCTTTAAAAGACATCATCTAGATGACTCGCGCAAAGCAAATATAAAACCAGTTGATCTGTAATGATTTTAATGCTGATAACTATGTATGCCGTCCCGGTCCATCTGTTCAACCGTGCTAAACGGAAAGGAAACACCTGGCCTTGCGTCATCAAAACAGGCAGCCTATTTATAGGAAATTTCCCGAGTCGAGTGGAAAAATACTGAGAAGGTCGAAAAAATAGGCCATTTGCAAAACAATATTGTGCCCGTTCTGCTAAAGATATCGAAAAACTTAACAGACTGTTTTCTTCAGGAAACATTTATCTCTTTGTATGACCATTGTATATATCTGTGGATTTTTTTCTGAATTTTGAGGGCGATTTAAACAGAACCTATCGGTCAAAATGTCGATTTTGGCATGTTTGACCCAAAATATCTCACAAAAACGATTTTCCACGGGGATACCAGATACACCCAGATCGAGTCGAGTTTTACAATGGCTCAAAGTATCAACCGAATTATATGTGCCATTTTTTGCTGTCCTCAAATCGCTATTATATCCGGCAAAATAGGCGAATTAGCTCGTATTATCATTACGTTCCGTAAGGAACGATAACTCTAATGAGTTATCGCCCCTCACTACACTTCATTCTTTACCTTGCCGTTGACTGGTGGGCATTTAACCTTGGCGTTGACTGGAAAGCATTTAAAAGATTATAAATCAATTTGAAATCAATTAAAAAAAAATATGTAAATCGATTCAAATAAATCTGAATTTAATACTGACGTTGACTGGTATGCGTTTAACACTGGCGTTGACCGGTATACATTAAACACTAGCGTTGACCGGTATACATTAAACACTAGCGTTGACTGGTATACATTTAATACTACCGTTGACCGGTATACATTTAACACTACCGTTGACCTGTATACATTTAACACTACCGTTGACCGGTGTACATTTAACACTACAATTGACCGGTATACATTTAACACTACCGTTGACCGGTATACAATTAACGCCACCGTTGACCGGTATACATTTAACACTACCATTGACCGGTATACATTTAACACTACCGTTGAATGCTATACATTTAACATTACCGTTAACCGGTTTACATTTAACAATACCGTTGACTGGTATACATTTAACATTACCGTTGACCGGTATACATTTAACACTGCCGTTGACCGGTATACATTTAACACTACCGTTGACCGGTATACATTTAACACTACCGTTGACCGGTATACATTTAACACTACCGTTGACCGGTATACATTTAACACTACCGTTGACCGGTATACATTTAACACTACCGTTGACCGGTATACATTTAACACTACCGTTGACCGGTATACATTTAACACTACCGTTGACTGGTATACATTTCAAACTACCGTTTACTGGTATACATTTAACAATACCATTGACTGGTATACATTTAACACTACCGTTGACTGTTTTACATTTAAAACTACCGTTGACAGGTATACATTTAACACTACCATTGACCGGTATACATTTAACACTACCGTTGACTGGTATGCATTTAACTCAACCGTTGACTGGTATACATTTAAAACTACCGTTGACCGGTATACATTTAACACTACCGTTGACCGGTATACATTTAAAACTACCGTTGACTGGTATACATTTAACAATACCATTGACTGGTGTACATTTAACACTACCGTTGACTGTTTTATATTTAAAACTACCGTTGACCGGTATACATTTAACACTACCGTTGACTGGTATACATTTAACACTACCGTTGACCGGTATACATTTAACACTACCGTTGACCGGTATACATTTAACACTACCATTGACCGGTATACATTTAACACTACCGTTGACCGGTATACATTTAACACTACCGTTGACCGGTATACATTTAACACTACAATTGACCGGTATACATTTAACACTACCGTTGACCGGTATACATTTAACACTACCATTGACCGGTATACATTTAACACTACCGTTGACCGGTATACATTTAACACTACAATTGACCGGTATACATTTAACACTACCGTTGACCGGTATACATTTAACACTACCGTTCACTGGTATACATTTAACACTACAGTTGACCGGTATACATTTAACACTACCGTTGACCGGTATACATTTAACACTACCGTTGACAGGTATACATTTAACACTACCGTTGACCGGTATACATTTAACACTACCGTTGACTGGTATACATTTAAAACTACCGTTGACTGGTATACATTTAACACTACCGTTGACTGTTTTACATTTAACACTACCGTTGACTGTTTTACATTTAAAGCTACCGTTGACCGGTATACATTTAACACTACCGTTGACCGGTATGCATTTAACACTACCGTCGACCGGTATACATTTAACACTACCGTTGACCGGTATACATTTAACACTACCGTTGACCGGTATACATTTAACACTACCGTTGACCGGTATACATTTAACAATACCGTTGACCGGTATACTTTTAACACTAGCGTTGACCGGTATACATTTAACACTACCATTGACCGGTATACATTTAACACCACTGTTGCCCGGTATAAATTTAACACTAGCGTTGACCGGTATACATTTAACACTACCGTTGACCGGTATACATTTAACACTAGCGTTGACCGGTTTATTTAAACTACCGTTGACCGGTTAACATTTAACACTACCGTTGACCGGTATACTTTAACACTACCGTTGACCGGTATACATTTAACACTACCGTTGACCGGTATACATTTAACACACCGTTGACCGGTATACATTTAACACTACCGTTGACCGGTATACATTTAACACTACCGTTGACCGGTATACATTTAACACTACGTTGAAACTTTATCATTTAACCTACGTTGACCGGTATACATTTAACACTACCGTTGACGGTATACATTTAACACTACGTTGACCGGTATACATTTAACACTACGTTGACCGGTATACATTTAACCTACGTTGACCGGTATACATTTAACACTACCGTTGACGGTATACATTTAACACTACCGTTGACCGGTATACATTTTAACACTACCGTTGACGGTATACATTTAACATACCGTTGACACGGTATACATACCGTTTACTGGTATACATTTAACAATACCATTGACTGGTATACATTTAACACTACCGTTGACTGTTTTACATTTAAAACTACCGTTGACCGGTGTACATTTAACACTGCTGTTGACCGGTATACATTTAACACTACCGTTGAACGTTATACATTTAACACTACTATTGACCGGTAAACATTTAGCACTCCCGTTGACTGGTATACATTTAACACTACCGTTGACCGGTATACATTTAACACTACCGTTGACCGGTATACATTTAACGCTGCCGTTGACCGGTATACATTTAACACTACAATTGACCGGTATACATTTAACACTACCGTTGACCGGTATACATTTAACGCTGCCGTTGACCGGTATACATTTAACACTACAATTGACCGGTATACATTTAACACTAGCGTTGACGGGTATACATTTAACACTGCCGTTGACCGGTATACATTTAACACTAGCGTTGAACGGTATTCATTTAACACTACCGTTGACCGGTATACATTTAACACTACCGTTCACTGGTATACATTTAACACTACCGTTGACCGGTATACATTTAACACGACCGTTTACCGGTATACATTTAACACTACCGTTGACCGGTATGCATTTAACACTAGCGTTGACTGTTTTACATTAAAAGCTACCGTTGACCGGAATACATTTAACACTACCGTTGACCGGTATGCATTTAACACTACCGTTGACCGGTATATATTTAACACTACCGTTGACCGGTATACATTTAACACTGCCGTTGACCGGTATACATTTAACACTACCGTTGACCGGTATACATTTAACACTACCGTTGACCGGTATACATTTAACAATACCGTTGACCGGTATACTTTTAACAATACCGTTGACCGGTATACATTTAACACTACCATTGACCGGTATACATTTAACACCACTGTTGACCGGTATACATTTAACACTAGCGTTGACCGGTATACATTTAACACTGCTGTTGACCGGTATACATTTAACACTACCGTTGACCGGTATACATTTAACAATACCGTTGACCGGTATACTTTTAACAATACCGTTGACCGGTATACATTTAACACTACCATTGACCGGTATACATTTAACACCACTGTTGACCGGTATACATTTAACACTAGCGTTGACCGGTATACATTTAACACTACCGTTGACCGGTATACATTTAACACTAGCGTTGACCGGTATTCATTTAACACTACCATTGACCGGTATACATTTAACACCACCGTTGAATGGTATACATTTAACACTAGCGTTGACCGGTATTCATTTAACACTACCATTGACCGGTATACATTGAACACCACCGTTGACTGGTATACATTTAACACTACCGTTGACTGGTATTCATTTAACACTGCCGTTGACCGGTATACATTTAACACTACCGTTGAACGTTATACATTTAACAATACCGTTGACTGGTATACATTTAACACTACCGTTGACTGGTATACATTTAACACTACCGTTGACCGGTATACATTTAACATTAACGTTGACCGGTGTACATTTAACACTGCTGTTGACCGGTATACATTTAACACTAGCGTTGACCGGTATACATTTAACACTACCGTTGACCGGTATACATTTAACACTACCGTTGACTGGTATACATTTAACACTACCGTTGACCGGTATACATTTAACACTACCGTTGACCGGTATACATTTAACACTACCGTTGACCGGTATACATTTAACACTACCGTTGACTGGTATACATTTAACATTAACGTTGACCGGTGTACATTTAACACTGCTGTTGACCGGTATACATTTAACAGTACCGTTGAACGTTATACATTTAACAATACCGTTGACTGGTATACATTTAACACTAGCGTTGACCGGTATACATTTAACACTACCATTGACCGGTATACATTTAACACTACCGTTGACTGGTATGCATTTAACTAAACTGGTATACATTTAACACTACCGTTGACCGGTATACATCTAACACTACCGTTGACCGGTATACATTTAACACTGCCGTTGACCGGTATACATTTAACACTTCAATTGACCGATATACATTTAACACTACCCTTGACCGGTATACATTTAACAATACCGTTGACTGGTTTACATCTAACACTACCGTTGACTGGTATACATTTAACACTACCGTTGACCGGTATACATTTAACACTACCTTTGAACGGTATACATTTAACACTACCGTTGACCGGTATACATTTAACACTACCGTTGACCGGTATACATTTAACAGTACCGTTGACTGGTATACATTTAACACTACCGTTGACCGGTATACATTTAACATTAGCGTTGACCGGTGTACATTTAACACTGCTGTTGACCGGTATACATTTAACACTAGCGTTGATCGATATTCATTTAACACTACCATTGACCGGTATACATTTAACACTACCATTGACCGGTATACATTTAACACTACCGTTGACTGGTATACATTTAACACTACCGTTGACCGGTATACATTTAACACTACCGTTGACCGGTATACATTTAACGCTGCCGTTGACCGGTATACATTTAACACTACAATTGACCGGTATACATTTAACACTACCGTTGACCGGTATACAATTAACACCACCGTTGACCGATATACATTTAACACTACCATTGACCGGTATACATTTAACACTACCGTTGACTGGTATGCATTTAACTAAACTGGTATACATTTAACACTACCGTTGACCGGTATACATCTAACACTACCGTTGACCGGTATACATTTAACACTGCCGTTGACCGGTATACATTTAACACTTCAATTGACCGATATACATTTAACACTACCCTTGACCGGTATACATTTAACAATACCGTTGACTGGTTTACATCTAACACTACCGTTGACTGGTATACATTTAACACTACCGTTGACCGGTATACATTTAACACTACCTTTGAACGGTATACATTTAACACTACCGTTGACCGGTATACATTTAACACTACCGTTGACCGGTATACATTTAACAGTACCGTTGACTGGTATACATTTAACACTACCGTTGACCGGTATACATTTAACACTACCATTGACCGGTATACATTTAACACTACCGCTGACTGGTATACATTTAACACTACCGTTGACTGGTATACATTTAACACTACCGTTGACCGGTATACATATAACACTACCATTGACCGGTATACATTTAACATTACCGTTGACCGGTATACATTTAACACCTCCGTTGACCGGTGATTGTTAAATGGACACCGTTCAACGCTTTTGTTAAAGTGGCACTAGTCAACGCCTGTGTTAAACGTCTACCGGTCAACGGTAGTGTTAAATGTATACCGGTCAACGGTAATGTTAAATGTATACCGGCCAACGGTAGTGTTAAATGTATACCGGTCAACGGCAGTGTTAAATGTATATCACTCAATGCTAGTTTTAAATTTATACCGATCAACGCTAGTATTAAATGTATACCGGTCAACGATAGTGTTATATGTATACCGGTCAACGCTAGCGTTAAATGTATACCGGTCAACGCTAGTGTTTAATGTATACCGGTCAACGCTAGTGTTAAACGTATACCGGTCAATGTCACTGTTTAATGTATACCGGTCAACGCTAGTATTAAATGTATACCGGTCAACGCTAGTATTAAATGTATACCGGTCAACGCCAGTGTTTAATGTATACCGGTCAACGCTAGTATTAATTGTATATCGGTGAACGCTAGTGTTATATGTATACCGGTCAACGCTAGTGTTTAATGTATACCGGTCAACGATATTGTTATATGTATACCGGTCAACGCTAGTGTTTAATATATACCGGTCATCGCTAGTGTTTAATTAATACCGGTCAACGCTAGTGTTAAATTTATACCGGTCAACGCTAGTGTTAAATGTATACCTGTCAACGCTAGTGTTAAACGTATACCGGTCAACGCTAGTAGTTAATGTATACCGGTCAACGCTAGTGTTATATGTATACCGGTCAACGATAGTGTTATATGTATACCGGTCAACGCTAGTGTTTAATGTATACCGGTCAACGCTAGTGTTAAACGTATACCGGTCAACGATAGTGTTAAATGTATACCGGTCAACGGTAATGTTAAATGCGATGTGTGGAGTTTCAATATGTTCTCTTTATGCGTCAATTCTCTAGGCCGAGTTGTGCAGAAACCAGCAGTCAAAGTGTCGATTTTGTCGTGTTTGTACTCAAAATATCTCCATAACTAGATTATTCCTAGATATACGGGATATGCCTGGACATACATGTAGATCACACCGAGTCTTATAAGTGTGGAAAGTTTTATCAAAATGTATATCGTCGCTTTTCAGTTAGCACCAGAAAGTAGTCTGAATTAGCCGCATGTACATTACGTTCTGTCCTTCAATACACTACATTCCACACATTCTTGTGACGTAACACTCGTGACGTAACATCCGCCACCTCTCGATAAAATACGACCCTTTTTCAAAACCCTATTGTGGCCGTTCTATGAAAGATATAGACAAACTAAAGATGTTCATAAAATATATATTTCTTTGTAGGCACTACAACTACTACAAAAACATCTATCATATGGCATTGATTTTGAAAATTAAAAAAAGGCGATGGAAAAAGGAGACCTTCTTAGGATTCGAACTCACGTCTTGATGAAAAAGGAAGAAAGACGATTAACCCACTCGGCTACAGTTACCGTATGACTGGTTGGGTTAATTAATATTTTAGATATATAGCATTGTAACAGCCGTGACTCACAAACGTGTATATTGACACGTGCGTGTATATTGGAAAATAATACATTGTTTTTAACCAATCAAAACTGTCGTTGCATAGCAAACATGGTAGAATAATGAATAATTAATAAATTTCGTTGCTTATACTGCCGTTCATTATATTTTAAAATTAATTAAGTCTTTTTATTCCTAAGTTTAGAATACCTCTTGAGTATTAATACTAAAAAAACAATTCCATAAGCGTACACAAAATCCTAAACATCACTTCTGGTTATAAAATCATATATAGGGACCGAGTTCAAAATAATCTTCGTTTAATGTTTCATTGTAATATTAAAATTCATAATAACTTCCTAAAATTGGATTTACAATTTTTTTTTATTTCACTTGGCCAAGATCAACATCTGAGAGACAAAAGTATAATGGTTTCAACACAGCATGTTGGACATAATCAGGAGATGTCTGTCAACAGCTGTCACCAAATACAAATTATATATATCCAGGTCAGGCGTAGAGGTCAAATCCACACCCAAAAGTGTGTTATTGATTTGCGTAACACAACCGGCCAATCAGCTTGTGTTTCACGTGAACCAAGTCCCTGTGTAGAATGCGTTTCTGTGATTTGTATCTGTTTTCCCGAGTAAATACATGTAAGACATGAAACGGGTACTTCGTAAATGATACGAGGATAAAGAGTAGTATGTTGAGATTTAGAAAATCACAAATACACACTGTTACTGTGAAAATAGAATGACGTAGGATTCTGGTGTAAAAAAAGTCGGGAATTCCCCAGGCGTGGGTTCCCCAGTGCAGTGTAAATGTCGGGCTTACTGTCTTTCGATTATACGTACCCGTGTGACCTCAGCGGAAACTGTTGCATCACGGACACGACAGTAAAAAAGCACATAATGTACCATATATGTAGAAACAAGATTAATTATGTATTTTGGATAGAGATGTTTGTGATAAATATGTAAAAAAAAAAAAAAAAAAAAAAAATTGTAGAGAATTGTGTCTTTTGTATTTTCCCTGATATTGCAAAATTGTAAGAAATTCTGGCAGTGACAATAAATACAAGCAGCTCACCGAGCGCTACAAGTTCAATCAAGCAGAACAGAGACTTAGTAACGTCACTCCTGACGTACGTCCGTACATGTAATAGACTCTCCGGAATGTGTGACCTCGCGGTACATAGTACCTATGTTTAAAACCCTATTGTGACCGTTCTGTGATAGATATAGAAAAACTAAAGATACAGTTTTCTTTGGAATTACATGTACTTGCGATGTGTGGAGTTTCAATAAGTTGGCTTTATGCGTCAATTCTCTAGGCCGAGTTGTGCAGAAAACAGCAGTCAAAGTGTCGAATTTGGCGTGTTTGTACTCAAAATATCTCCATAACTACATTGTTCACAGATATACGGGACATGCCAGGACTAGATCACACCGAGTTTTACAAGTGTGGAAAGTTTAATCAAAACGTATAGAGTCGTTTTTCAGTTAGCTCCGGCAAAGTAGTCTGAACTAGCCGCATGTATATTACCGTCCCGCAATACACTACATTCCACACATTCTTGGTTACGTCACGTACACGTGACGTAACATCCGTAATCTCTCGAAAAATACGACCCTTTTTCAAAACACTATTGTGGCCGTTCTATGAAAGGTATAGAAAAACTAAAGATATCCTTTTCTTCAGATCTATCTCTACTTACTATCATTGGAGTTTCAGATTTTCGGATTGAAACGCTGATTTTTAAGGACCGGTTAAACAGAAGCTGCCAGTCAAAATGACGATTTTGGCATGTTTGACCCAAAATATCTCATAAATAACAATTTTCACAGGAATACCCCACACATCCAGACCTAGATCGAGTCGAGTTTTACGATGGTTCAAAAAACCATAAAGATTGTATGTGCCATTTTTTCCACCCTCAAATCGCTACTATAGCCGGCAAAATGGGTGAATTAGCCCATACTTTCATTTCGCTCCGCAAGGAGCGATAACTGAGTTATCGCCCCTTACTACACTTCATTCTTTACTAGAGGGTGACACATGAAGGAGTCACAGATGGAATGAAGTGTAGTAAGGGGCGATAACTCTGTTTGAGCACGTTTTGTCAAAATCGCTCAATATCTAAGTTTCGACCAATAAAAAGACTGTTGTTCCTAAAGGCAACAAAACCCAACAAGTTGAATTTGTAGTCCCCTTAATACCCCCATACATCAAATCTAATTGAAATTGAACATTATCTACATTTCGACCAATCAGAGGCCAGGAATGGGCGACCATTTTGTTTAAATGTGAAAGTGAGGCTATGAGAGCGACCGGTGTTCAATGATGTTCCTATATATCAAATTTCATCAATATCGAACAATATCTAAATTTGGACCAATCAGAGTGCAGGAAATTGAGGACATTTTGTTTAAATGTGAAAGTAAGGCTACGAAAGGGACCGATATCCAATGATGTTCCTTCACATCAAATTTGATCAAAATCTGACAATATCTAAATTTAAACCAAGCAGAGCTCAGTTGATGGCGGCCATTTTCTTAAAATGTGAAAATTAGGCTACGAAAGTGATTGGTTTCCCTTGATGTACATACAAATCAAGAATCATTAAAATAGGACAATATCTAGGTGTCCATTTCTGTTACTCTAATACAATTATTGAAAAAATATGTCACAGTGACCTAATTTTGCAATATTCGTTATCGGCATGCCTTTCTCATCCTATGTGTCCATATCTGTTGCCCTAATATAATCATTGAAAATGATAACATGATTTATAACCTGAAATTCCTGAATTTAACTTAATGTGACATATTAATTTAAGTTGTTTTAGTGTAAATTTGTTATAACAGGTTTCTCCCAACCCATATAAATTGCGAAAAAGTTAATAAATTTATAACTGACATTATTTTATTGTAATTTTGTTTGAACAGGTTTCTCGCACATTGTTTTCTTTGGCACATGTATGTAAACAACTGTTAAAATATGTTGAAATAGTATTTTAGGTAAAGATATTTGAAAATTTACTAATTTCTACCTGCGTGGAGATAACATTTTGAAGAAAAAATATCTTTTATGTGTATGTGTCAAATAATTTTCTAGAATACATTTTTGAATATGTTGATATTAATTAACATTCAAAATATAAAACAAATCCAACATGGTTCCACACCCTAAATTAGTTAATTTCACTTAATTCCACAAAATAATTGACATTATTTTAGTATAATTTTGTCAGAACATGGTTCTCATACATTGTTTTCTCTGGCACAAGTAAGCGAGAGGTTTAATATGTTGTATGGTATTTGTGGCAAAGAATTTGAAAATTTACATTACGTTGTTTATTCAAATAAAAAGATGAAATAATTTGACCCTGTCCAGAGACATAATCTTAATCAAGGGCAGATTAGCAATCTCTATTTAAAATTATAAACATTTGAATTTATAATGGACTATTTCATTAAAAGCCTGAAAAATTATTGAACACATTGTTGATAAAAAAAATTATATGATGTAAAGAAAACAATGAATCTACATACAATTGTGTATGTAGTTTAAATTGGCCTTTCAAAATGTAAAATGTCACACAAGCTGTACTCATTCAATATTTCATGCTGAAACCTATTTCAACTCTGAAGATTTTTATTTTTAATCAATTCATGTGATGTAGTCAGGTGACAGAACCCATGGAACTGTCCAGCTCCCTGTACTGTAACTGTTAGGTTCAATTTAGATAGTTTTACAAAATTAATTGAAATATCAGTCCTGTAGAATCTATCAGTCGCCTGTTCTGCATCAACTTGTTATGATTCTATGTAACCGCTCACATCCGCTGTAATGTTCACCGATAATACAAGCGTACATTGTACGTACAGCAACATGGAAGACGAGCCGAGTTGGAGACTCTAGTAAGTCTATCTTAGTGTGTGATCGCTAAAAAAATCAAGATTTATTCCATCTCTCTTCCCTAAAGGTAATGCATATATCACAGGAGTTACAAAGCTGAATCTGAGTAACCTGGAATGTATTCGTTCACGAGAAAGTGTCCGAGAGCACACGGTTCTGTGTACATTTGTCACATCAATCTGGAGATTTCCGTTGTTATTTTTAGACGTAATACGATGAAAAAAATCCCTGTCGAAGCTAGTCACAAACAAATACAGAGACTATCTAAATCTGAAAATTGGAGACAATGTGCAGTAAATGTCAAATAAACAGGAACTATTCTTCGTGCATATTTACCGTCGTCTGTTTACATCAACGTAACAAACAAGTTTACTTACCGTCAGCGTTAGGCCTACGAGGCTTCGGGAATTTGCTTGACATTCTGAACGCCGGGTTGATTTTTCGCATGCATGTTTGTGAAAAGCGACATACAATGATCGTGACAAAGCATCTATATTCTGGAGCATTGCCTTTGATATTGAAAAATAGCAATATAAACTGGCAGTGACAGTAAAATACAACTGAACCCAGCTCACCGAGCACTTCAATCAACCGGCGCTTTCACAACACACTTTCGTGACGAGTTCAGGTTGGGCGTGTTACGTCATCAAAACATGCGATCGTCTGCTGTAGCAAAATACCCCTGTCGAGTGGAAAAATACTGAGAAGGTCGAAAAAATAGGGCATTTTCAAAACAATATTGTGACCGTACTGATAAAGATATCGAAAAACTAAACAGACGATTTTCTCCAGGAAACATTTATCTACTTATATGTGCATTGTATATGCTTCTGGATTTTTTTTTCGAATTTTGAGGGCGGTTTTAACAGAACCTCTTAGTCAAAATGACGATTTTGGCGTGTTTGACCCAAAATATCTCCATAACTAGATTTTTCCCAGATATACGGGACATGCCAGGACATAGATCACGTCGAGTTTTACAAGTATAGAAAGTTTCATCACGAAGTTACGGACTTTTTTTTTGCCCTCAAATCCCAGTTATCTGCGGTAAATTAGGCAGAAGTAGCCGTGTAAACATTACGTTCCGTAAGGAACGATAACTCTGTTATCTCCTCCTTACTGCACTTCATTCCATATTTGGATTATTAATAACACATATGTATCACATGAAAGAGCTGTTCAGTTATGTCATATGCTAATCACTGTGTTAATTTACATAATCATATTGATTGTTATGATATATAAGTAAGGTCTGTTCCTACAGTACTCACCTGACAGTTGTTTATTGGTGGATTTACCGATGGCCAGTTCATCTGCATATTGAAGCCCTGTGTCTGTGTTTAAAATTGCCAAATGCAAAATATGTGGGGTGACATGTCTTACTAGTGGGGTGACACCTAAAGGAGTGTCACAGAAAGAATGAAGTGTAGTGAGGGGTGATAACTATATTTGAGCATGAAAGACAGATAAATACAAATAAATTCCCTTCCTTTAGCATTAATACCTTCACGTGCACTGATTTTCCTCACCTCCACTAAATTTCCACATTTGCACTTAATTGACACACGCGACATTTATCTAAGTTTAAAAATTCATACTGGCGTGAGGAAATTGAAAGTTATGGGGCTACCAATGCAAAAATTATCACACATTCTACAGTTTTTTTGAATATGACACTTTAATTGATTATGAGACATCAATTTGCATCTATCCAAGCAAAAGTTCAGGGTCTCTGGTGTGTTGTTCAATGAGGTAGTCACCTCTTATACCAATATATACCTCCGATACAGTGATATATAACTGGTACCTCCTATATAATAATAATTCTCAAAATTCTACAGTTTTCTGGAATATGACACTTTAATTGATTATGAGACATCAATTCGCATCTATCCAAGCATAAGTTCAGGGCCTTTTGTCTGTTGTTAAATGAGGTAGTCACCAACTACTACAAGGAGATCCAGCCTCAAAATGATCCTGACTGAACCGTGGTGATAAAACAAACAAACAAACAAACCTATGTTCAGCTTAGTAACAGATGTACTCGCAGTATTCTAATCCATAAAGAGTGACATATGCCATCAAAGATTAAGAAATGTCATGCATATTATATAATATGATGTTAAAATCAGGGTTCTAGTGTGTTGTTCAATGAGGTAGTCACCAACTACTACAAGGAGACCAAGTCTCAAAATGATCTTGCATGACTGAACCATATGTGTGGTGATAAAACCAGCAAAGAAACCAAACTAAGTTCAGCTCAGGAACAAATGCACTTGCAGTATTCTAAGTTTTAAAAATGTCATGCATCATTTGAGGTAAAAATCATCCAGATCAATAAGGGTAAAGTGGTCTTGCCAAAAGACACAACTACAACAGCACATACCGGCCTGATTGTCAGCTTCCCTTTTCTTCTGCAGGATAACTGTTCAAACTTTTCTATACTTCTTCTATAAATATTAATCAACTTGGTGTACTTGGTTTAACATCCTATTAACAACCAAGGTCATTTAAGGACGTGCCAGGTTAAAAGGTGGAGGAAAGCCGGAGTACCAGGAGAAACATTACCGGTCTATGATCAGTACCAGTAAATTTCCCCACGTAGGTTTCGAACTAGGAACCCAGAGATGGAGGGCTAGTGATAGTGTCATGACATATCTTAACCACTCGGCCACCGCGGCCCTTCAATAATAAATAATTAATAAACCATATTACAGTGAAAATTGTGGAAAATTTGTTTCTTAATATCTAAATGGCTTGAAATTGAGAGAATAGTTCTACAAAATGAAATGAAAACCATATTTCATGCAAAGTCTCAAATACATTTTTTTTTAAGTAGAACATAGAGGGTAATTAGTTGTAGTCTAAGGCTTGCAATTACACTAACTGTTTAAAACTTTTTAATTCTTATTTGTCACAGTTGCAATTGTAAAAGATGTGAAAATTCAATAAAATGGTGTTATCCCAATATCAAAATATTTGATATTGAGAGAATAGTTCTACAATATGAAATTAAAACCAAATTTTATGTAAAGTTTCAAAATTCTGAATTTGTTTCTTCAGTAGAATATAGAAGGAAATTAACTGCGGTCTTTGGCCAACAATTTAGAACACCCTTTCCAATGTAAATATTTGCATATGGTGGTGTTGGCCTAAAAAAGGAGACATATAAACTGTTAACATGTTCACTAGTCCCTGTGTTACAGTATTTTACCTGTGTGGAGATGACATTATGAAGAAGACTATTTTTTAGAATGGTTATCATTAAAATTATGGTCATTGTTTGAATTTGTCGAATAATTTTCTATAATACCTTTATACAAGTAAAGTTTCAATTCAAAAGATATAAAAAAAAACTGAGACGGTCGAAAAAATAGGCCATTTTCAAAACAATTTTGTGGCCGTTCTGCTAAAGATATCAAAAAACTAAACAGACTGTTTTCTTCAGGAAACATTTATCTCTTTGTATGACCGTTGTATATATCTGTGGATTTTTTTCTGAATTTTGAGGGCGATTTAAACAGAACCTCTCGGTAAAAATGTCGATTTTGGCATGTTTGACCCAAAATATCTCACAAAAACGATTTTCCACAGGGATACCAGATACACCCAGACCTAGATCGAGCCGAGTTTTACAATGGCTCAAAGTATCAACCGAATTGTATGTGCCAATTTTTCTGTCCTCAAATCGCTATTATATCCGGCAAAATAGGCGAATTAGCTCGTATTATCATTACGTTCCGTAATGAACGATAACTCTAATGAGTTATCGCCCCTCACTACACTTCATTCTTTACTCAACAAATCATACACATTTAATTGATCAAACAGCTCAAGGAATTTACAATATTGTCTTAAGTAAAATCTCTGTCATCGACGTATGTTTGAAGTTTATGTACCAAAAGAATTACTCGACTATACTCCGTTGAATTTTCGTGACATTTTAATTAGATATTCTTTGACTAATTGTTTAAACATATATGGTATCTCACATGTATGTAACTTGTATGTAAATTTAATTGAACATATCAAACAGCTTACCTGTGGTTGATACTGCATAGCACCGCTACTTCTGTAATTGTAATTATTAAACATTCAGGTAACTAATCCAATTACTCTATTAGAAGGAAGCATATACGTTTGTTTGACTTCTCACTGAAATGCAAAATGTATCATTTAAATATCTACAAGTCACACACTTAAAGATAAAGGCTTAACATTGACTTATACACAGTTGCTATCAACCTTTATACTCATCCCTGGAAACTTAGAGGATATGTCAATACAGTACCGATCAATCCTTTTGTACATTTGGAATGTTGAGTACGCAGTGTGTTTGGAATTGTAAAAAAATAAGTCAGAAGTTAATTCTAGAAAGGCGATGTTAATTTCATATATACACAACAGATAACCAGTAACCAAAATATATCATAATCGGTTAATTGTGTAGCAAAGCGTATTTGTTCAGATAAAGTTTCGATTGAGATGATGCACATACAAATTAAATATACATATATATATAATGCTATTAAAAAAAAACAAAAAAATGTATTGCATACATGTACATATGTCCACTTCTGAATAACTTTTTCGAATACTTTCTTTTTTGGAAAAAAAAAGCTAACTACAAAGCAGAAAATGCAAAACTAATTATTTCCCCGTGTGCTCATTTTGTCCTATGTCCTTTTAAAGAGTTAAGTTTGTTTTCTGTTTAGAGTATCTTGTTCTTCTCATTACATGTACAGTGCATCTTTGCTTAAACTTGACTGGTCTGATGTGTTTTTGACTTTACCTGACCGCAGGTCTACGTTACTATCATTTCCTTTTGTAAACACTTGATATGTCTGTATACCCTATGACTCGAGCTCATAACACGTATTTTACTTTATGACTCATAACCTGTCACAGGTTTACTGGTAATGAGTTATAGGGTAATAGACAAATCAAGTGTGTCACAGGTTATACGTCATTAGTAAACAGACATGTTACAAGAGAAAGAGAAAATGTAGAAGCCAGACTGGGGTTTGCATCCAGGACCCTCCGATTTTTAGACGGAAACTCTACCACTGGGCTACCTTGTTGCCAATGATCGACCCAATCCTATGTCCGCTACATTCCTCCATCCTGTTTTCAAGTCTTCGCTCCCAAAGACCAAAAGTTCGGATACACTCTTGCTAAGCTTAATCCCAGTGTTTTAAACAAGGGTAAGCAAGCTCGCAAAAAAGGTAACAGGAGAAAGAGCAAATGTAGTACATAGCCATACCGGGGTTCGAACCCGGGACCATCCGAACTCTATACGGAAACTGTGACAATGAGCTATGTGGCCTGGTCTCCGATGATTGACCTAGTTCCGCTAGAGACTTACCAATTGTTTACAAAACAATACAATAGTGATGTGGCCAAGTGTCTGACTGGCATTACTTAGACACTGAGCACAGGGGGTACATTGTTGTCAATTTTTACTTTATTGAGAAATATCGTTTTGTTTAATGGTATTGCCTTGGCAAGGCTAAGAATTGATTCCAGGTCAGGCGATGAAAGCATTTAAATGTATAAAGCATCACTTTAAGACAACCACATAGATAACTGAAAAACATACAATGATTCATACAGTGCAGTTTCAATTTTGGTGAAGTTACATTTAACTAATCAAAAAGTGTATTATTTTTTTTGAAATTAATCAAACGAAGCTTAGAGGATGATACGATTGATTCAATGCCTTCACTACGGATCGAACCTGGGACCTCTAGATAGCCATCCTTCTCCTTAACCAACATACATATACTCCATATGCAAATAAATGTTTTGTTATGTATTGTTTATGTACAACTTACCAACAGGGGTCATTTATAATTATGGACAGCCTTCCATGTTTGTGACATGCATGTATGTGTGTGTGTTGAATGTGTGAATAAATGTATTTATTACATTTTTACCAGTGAAATATCAAAATTATTCATTCTATAAAAGTGATATTTTTCACTAGTGAAAAATATCACTTTTGCTGATTTGACCAATCAAATTAATGATTCGAAAATACAAAAATAATTGACCAATCAGAAAGCCCGACATATATGTCAGCACCTGGACAGGGGGAACTACTTTTTTTGTAAACAAATTATCGCTGTAGGCCTAGTTAGCATACGGGGTAGGTTTTTCGTTGAAAAAAAATGTAATAAGCAGAATATCGAACAGTGTCTTCAGTAATACCAAATATATTTCACTCGTGTGGCTAATATTTTGATATGTTTCACTCGTGCTGCGCACTCGTGAAAAATATCAAAATATTAGCCCCACTCGTGAAATATATTTGGTATTACTGAAGACACTGTTAGATATCCTCTATATACATGTTACAGGAGTCTGCGTTGTGTTTATGCTTATGTCTCCTTGTGATATTAACGTGGAAAACTAATTTTTTCTTTAAGATTGTTCCATCACTATACACCTCTATATTTCCAATGGTTATCATTAAAATTAAGAATAATTTAATGTCTCTCATTTGATATAGAAACAGAGAATATTTCCCGACATATAAAGTGTCATCGCGTCAGACATAACTGGTATTACTGTCTAAGTTTGTGGTTTAAACGGGAATGGACTACACAATCTTAACAAATATTTCTATTATAGAATAATACACTGAATTTTGAAAAAAAAGCATGTAAGACTTTTAGGAGTCAATCGGGTCAGTACAGTCAAAGTTGTTTTTTATAGTATTTAAAAAAAAGATATAGCAAGGTTAAGTCATGAAAAGGTGAAATACCCCCCCCCCCCCCCCCCCCAAAAAAAAAAAAACAATAAAAAAAAACAATAAAAAATACAATTGGTTATTGAAGATAAGAGAAATGACAACAGCTTCAAACATGTAAAAGCAAATTCATTTTACACAAATTACCCAATTTTATTGTCCATCTTTAAAATTTGTGTTCATTTGTGGAATTTATTATTTGTTTTTGTTTTCTGTTTTTTTTGTGTGTTTATAAATCCTCGCAATAACATTTTAAAGTCAAATATGTATACATTAAAAGAATATGATTCTTGACTACTTAACTTTCAACATCCATTGCGTTCCGCAAATTATTAGTTGACATATTTATGTGACAATTAATTCATTGTAATACGGTGTTTTATATCTCTTTGATCGACTCGAACAAAGAAACATGTCCTTATTTACCCAAATATATAATTAAAATGATTGTTGTAAAATAATGTATTTGCCTTGATTAGAAAATATCAAGAAAACATATTTGGACTATGAATCCAAAAATACTGCAATTCTAATAGTCTGATTAAAATATACAAAATGTCAGATTTTATCAATCAATATATCTGACAACCACCACATTCTAACAAGTCAAAGACTTTTGGTGGGACTAATCAGTGAGTAGCCATAGTTTCTTCTGGCCCCAACACCGGAAGTTGATACTGACAAAATCGCATACAGTTGTTTAGTTTAGGAACATATTCTCAAATAACAGATGATCACATGCTAAGTTCACGGTGTGACTTTTCCCAATTTGAAGCGTTGTGCCTTTTGTTTTCTTTCCTATCAATCTTATGCTTGAAGTTGGCTATTCATATTTATATCTAATTGTTCTACACCTCATTATAATACATTTGATGCTATTTGAAAGTGTTAAAACATGGAATAGGTTATATTATTGAGTCACATTGACTTCATTTCTCCGATTCATCCATTTCAAGATTTCCAGTTTCCTTATGGTGAAAAATATTTCGTTGAAATTTGAGAATTTGTTTATTTTCAAAATTTGCTTTTTATTTTGCAATACATCAATATTTTGCATGTCTTAATAACATTTATACAGACATGCTCTACTCATGCTCGAGTTTGTTTACAACTTCCCATAATACAAGTTACTATTAACGAACAGCAAATTTGTTAATTCCTTTTGGACGGTAGAATTAAGTTCCTAAACGAAGTCTGGGGACTTATTGATTTGTTGGTTATTAGAGTTACCTCCCTTGTACCAGTCACAAACATCGTTGACCTTTTGTTTTGCATCGGAATTGACATTTTGATCATATATCGTCGCAGAGAAAAAGAAGGAAGAAAAACATTAAAGTTTGACAAATATCGACAAACATCGTCATCGCGGAGATTTATTCTTTGGCGCTATTCGTCGCGATGAATGGTAATTTGTATGTGAATATCACTTTTGACGATTTTAGGCATACACGAAAGATTTAAAATCCCGAATTTGTTTTCACGTGTAAACATCGTGGAAGCTACGAATCGGCAAAGTTCAATTATAGCAGTTTTTTTTTACACGTTTGAATAGTTTGAGTGTTTTCGTTTATCAATAATTATTACGATTGATGTGTAGAAATGAATGAATACATTCATTTGGTAACAAACATATCATGTTACGTAACTCGAATCGGTTCTTGTTTGAACCGGACAATATCATAACGAACGGTTGTAATCGGTATATGGAGATGTGTATTGTTACTAATCGAATCCCTGCCAACCTGTTGGGTAATTTTGGTTGTTTTCTGGCATAATCTTATCTATAAATAATTATATATATGACAACAAAAACCTCAATTATTAGATGAAAGCATTTAGATTTAATGACACAGTAACATGTTAATATTTGCATTGTGTAGTCCATTCCCGTTTAAACCACAAACTTAGACAGTAATACAAGTTATGTCTGACGCGATGACACTTTATGTGTCGGGAAATATTCTCTGTTTCTATATCAAATGAGAAATATTAAATTATTCTTAATCTTAATGATAACCAAGGGAAAGATATAGGTGTTAGGCATCTTGCCATTATACATGAAGTTGATAAATATTGCTTTATAATTCAATTTATCTTCCTTTTACACATTTGAGAATGTCTCCATCCAGGTAAAAGGAAACTATTAATCCATATGCGCGAGCAGTGCGAGGGGGTTTTACTCGATACGACAGAGGTCATTCAACACCTGATCATGATGTCCAGGACGAGGCATATAGAATGAGGTCCAGGAGCCTGAGGCGACCCTGGTTACCAATGCACAAGTGACTCATTCGTTGCCAGTCAGACAGGCAGTCCCGGCTTCAGGAGTGCCGTCCCCATTGACAAGATGGGAGACTACGTCACAAATAATAAAGGGACAATATGTGGAGGTCTGAGTTCATAAACTTGGCTTTACTGCTTGAGACTAGTCAAGATACCCTTAATACACAGACCATTAGCCTAGTAGATGGTGCCAAAGGGTACAAGCATCGAATTGACACGATCGAAGCAAGGACAGACGCCTTTATGATATCCAGCGTATTTTTTTACTCTGAGACATGATAAGGGGACAGAAATCGCTCAAATACATGTCTATTGTCAGGTTGGCGGCTTAATCCATCAAGGATATGGAGTGAAAACCTACAACGAGCAATCCAGTGTCCGTCAAGCTCGTCAGCTTGATTGGTCATGGCTGTAGTCGACGGGAAATTGTGGTTAACTTGTTTGCCTACAGGCATATCTTAGACTAGAGATAACTCGTTACATAATAGACATACTGTTGCTAGAGGTTGCCACTAGGAGACACGAATGCCCTATTTTTTTTTCATATTTTCTACAAATTTTGAAATTTTTACCAATTTTACCAAATAAGCACTTATTTAGCACAGCATAGACTATTTTTTTCTGAAACATACCTAATTATGAAATTTATACACTATTTTTTGTGCCTTACAGCCGAATTTTGTGAAATGTACCTAAAACTTCTGTGAAAGGCACAATATTGCTTTCAGTGTGTTAATCTTTCCCTGTAGAGCAGGGCACTGAGGGAGGGTCACTAAGGTTGAAGGTGTGTAACCTGGGCAAACCGAAACAAAAGCCAAGGAGAGTAAGGACCACACTTCTTTTGTTTAGTAATTGAAGTGCCATTTTAAATGGTGTAACATAATATCAATTTCCATATGATTTAGGAGTTGTGCATTATATATCATGGAATAGGATAACACTGCAAATTATGTTTTAACAAAAAAATTTAAACTTTAAAATGATTTTTTTGTATTATTAATTGAACTGGGTAAATAGAATCTGGAGTAAATTATCATTACAAAACAATATGAACGAGTATTTACATAATTCTTTTTATCCGCAAAAGTGGAAGAAGGGAGAACAAACCTTTTATATAACAGGCTCTCATGTTTGGCTGTTTATTAATAAGAAGTGAGGATGTATTATATGTCTTTATGACTATATCTTTTATATATCTCCCATGTCTCTTTCATGTCTAATCCAACTCTTTACTACACATGGTTTCTCAAACTGTATATCAAAAATAAATATTTATAAACGGAAGGCAAAAGTTTAAATATTACTATCAATAAGGAATAACCTATCATGCATGTTTTGCTACAAATACTGATGCGAAATAAACAAAATATCAAAAGCAAAAATGTACATGCGCACTTCAACTTTGAATCTTGAAAAAAATAAGATACTGGCGAATGTCAATTTACATAAAAAGAACCTGGCGGTACCCTGTAAGCATGCAGCAATTATGGATCTGTTTTTTTCCACATGATTATATAACGATTAACTTCTATTATATTACCTAAAATTATATACTATAAAGTTATATTTCAAGCTATGAACTATCAAATGGGTCAGTGTTTTAGAGAGAAATAAAAAGAAAAAATAGAATAAACAATTTGTTTAATACTGATCTGCTTATACTGGTGTTTGTATTTACCTGTAGAGCTAGGGACAAAGAGAGGCTCACTCAGACGTGAAGGTGTGATACCTGGGTGAGCTAAAACAACAGCCAAAGACACCAAAGGTTATACTCCTTTTGTTTGGTGATTGACGTGTCACTTTATAACAGGGTCTTATTGTTGGGTTATTTACTAATAGAAGTGATGATATAAGTTACATTGTGATCTAAAAGTATACCTACATCCTATTTTCATGTCATACTATCAAAATCTGCTTCTTTATGTATGTGGAGAAACAAATGATTTTATATCTATTTGTTTATATCTATGTATTATCAAACTGTAAACTAAACTGATATTTTGACAATTTCTACTATTCAACTCATAATAATTACTACATATCATAACCTAATACCAAGTCCTTTACATGGAATACAAACAGTCATAACTTTTAATATTTATAATAAGGTAGCTTATATCACTGATAAATTCAGTAGTCCAATAGTCTATTACAGATCTCCATACCGAGCTATAAGATACACTCGAAACTAATTTAGATACTGAAAAGGAAGTTGTTTTAGAAACCTGATAGCACAATGTAATCGACGATTATTGATAAAATACTACTTGTATTTTAACATAACTATTTACAATTATATTACTATTTATACGTTGAAGTATGATGCTAGCTAAGCTATTTGCAGACATATTTTGTTGATGATGCAATTAAATACAGTCTCACAATGCTAACTTGAAAAGTGTGAAATATCAACACGGTTTAAAGCGTCAATATTATGGTCCAAGATACCCAGGAGTCAAACATATTTGTGTTCGGCTTTACAAAATCATGATATGCTGGTTACAAAACTATAGGACGCGGTTGAAGCCGGTAGGATGATGGGCCCCTTTAATAAAAACCAATTCCAAATCTTAGGGTTTCACCAGTAAGTTAAGTTTAAAAAAAAGAAATGAGGATTGAAGCTAATTCAAAACACGTTTTATCCTAATATAGACAGTGTAAATGATTTCATCGATGAGACACGTACTTCAGTGCATTACACGTCATTCGATCAAGCAATGCAAATGGTTCAAAAGCTCGGTAAATGCTTAACCAATGGCTGTAGTATTTTATGTGCAGCTTTTGAAAAGTCTGCAACTTTTTTGGAGTTAAGACTCGTTTAAACGTTACATTAGAATACCTGAAAAATGTCAACCAACATCAGCCAGGAACACCGGTTTATCCCTGTTCCCCACCGCAAGGCATGTTCACACTTACTTCAACGTGTTTATTAGATCTTGTCCCAGAGCATTGATTTATCCTTGTTCTCATTATTGTTAGCTTGTGACCATTTACACAAATATATGTGCTTACTTTAAGTTTTTAGGGAATCATAGACGCTCCATATATAGTTTGCTCGTCTATTATAACACGTACCTCAAGTAGGCTTAGTTATCAGAATCTATGATTGCAACGGAAGAACTGTGGGACATAGTGGGATAAGATGGGACTCAGTAATTTCACAAGGGTATGGTAATTGCAAGAGGTGACCCATTCATGTTAATTTTAAATTTTGGAGAGAATGTTCTGATAGAAGTTGAGGCACTCAATTCAAGATAACAAATCTATATATATATATATATATATATATATATATATATATATATATATAGGGCTTTGCTAACATTGGTGCAGTGAATAATTATATATTTTATTTCTTTCACATATATTGGCATAGTATGGATGATCATTGAATACTCCTTGATCAACAACTGTCTTAATTCTCAGTCAATTTGCATTTTCATTGTACTGGTATTTATGCCTGTTGGGTCGTTATTGACGTCTTTAATTTATTTATGTTCTGTAATGACCGTTATTGACGCCCTGTCTTGTGTTAGCCGTTATTGACGCCTTTTGACTTTTTGGCCGGTATTGCCGCCTTTCTTGCCTAGACCGTTATTGGCGCCTCCTGAATTGTGGGCCGTAATTGACTTTCTGAATTGGCAAAAAAAAAAAAAAAAAAAAAAAGAAGATGCCATTACTATCAGTATTGTGCTTGTTGTTTTGCTTGATAATAATGTTGTGGGACATTTTGAATTCCTTTTAAGTTTACCTGACTCAAACATTTTTTTCCTTGTGGTTTTAATCTAATTGTGACAGTTTGTAATAGAGGAAAAACTTATTGATAGTGGAAAGGAGATTAAAAAGAGCATATAGTGCAAGACAACATCTCTGTTAATTGTTCCCTATGTATGGCTAACTTGATGATCACAATGTTTTTGGCCTTATTGTTGTTTAAGAAATTTGAGACTGGCTGCTAAGGAAGAGGGGTAGGACCCAAAAGGGTATTTCTACAATTGAAATGCACATTCTATAGTTATTGTCCAAATTACGAATGCTACCTGTCTTGTTTGAATGAATGACATTAAGCTTCACTAAAACCCACTAGAGCCAGACATGCAAAAACCTTGCGAATCTTTAACTCAGTAACCCCTAGGCCAAGATACCTGGTATTGGACCTGTAGTATGCTGGGAAGGGATACGAAATCTGTTTAGAAAACGAACGACATTGACGAAAATTCGAGGTCACGGCAGTCAAACATGCTTAAATGAAAAATACGTTCAGATAATCAAACAATTCATACAGGCCCTTATGGCCTCTTGCTTGGTTGCTGAATAATACATTAAAGGTGACAACGCAAAGTTAAAAGGTTTTCGTTTTTATATATAGTTTGTATTTCAATGGTAGCTGTACAAAGCGTGTTTCGTAGTCACATGGTGTGTCTAGTTGTTATGTAGTCATTACCATGGTTCGATGTTTGGTGGTATTTCTTTTCTTGCCATTAGCCCAGTTCGGTGTTCGGTGATGTGTCTAGTTGTTCTGTTGTCCCTACCCCTGTTCGATTTTTGGTGGTGTTTATAGTTGTTCTCTTGTCCCAAGCCCTCTTCAATGCCATGTGTCTGTGTTTTGACTTATTTTCATAAATAACTGCACTTGTCTTAGGTGTTTTAGATTAAGACAAGAAATAATGGGGTTGTGGAGACAATGCTATATCCCCGATCTACAGATATATCGTATTTTATATATTTCTCAGTAGTACAATATCCATATTTGGTTATGATTAAAAGACATTTGACTATATCCAAAATTCATCAAGAAATGTATATTTTAATTTGAAAATGGTTTCAATGTTCATGTCTTTTTATGATAGCAATCTCCATCTCTGGTACCAATAGAAGACTTAACCCACCAGCCCAAGACTTGAAGCCATCCACTTCCTATTTGGACATCATACCATATGGTCATATCCAGTCCCAGAAAAGGTAAATGTAAAAAATGTGTACGATTGTGTGGGGACCTCAGAACTAAATCAAAAATATATTGTGAGTTTTCTCCGTTTAGACTGAAGATTTAATAGAGAACTTAGAATGAGAAAAGTTTTATTTTGTTTTAAATTAAGGTGAATTTCTGGTGTTGAATTCAATACAAGATGGTGGCCTTAATATAAAAAAAAATAAAATTGGTAGTATTTTTAAGGATTCTATTTACAGGTTTCCGATATAACATTATTTAAAAAAAATATTGCTAGCAGACTCCATTTAAGCAGGACAGTGTTAAACCTTTACATTATGGTTCCGTGGTTCCTAGTATTGACCGTGTCTAGAACAATGACATCATAAAAGCGCCATGATAAAGGCTTCATAATTGGCTTCACTTGATTTTGTCGCATCGGGACTGTTAATGTTATTCGGTTCTTTGCTTATAATTGAATCGTCGCCGCCGAAAGCAAGACCATGATTTATCTGATCCGTAAAAATGTAAACGGGGATTCGCCTTTCAATTTTCAGTAACACAAACAATTTAGACTAGTTAAATATGCACGAGTCAAATGTATTCGACTTTGATGTCGCACGCGTGCATAATTGTAGACCGCATTATGGATGACGTGGCCTAAAATGACATCCTACAACCTAGTTCTAGTCTTTCCCGAAGACAGATGTGATCTTACATGCTTATGACTGATCTTCCTTTCGTTTTAAAACGATAATGATTTTTTAGGGAAAATAAGCATTTATTCTATCTTCGCATTGTCATAAGTTGAAGTTTATGTGGCACTGTGACTAATATGTCAATCAGTGACTCGAGTAATCCGAATAGCTGAGGGGCTTTGACTGCATGATGAGGGTAATATCACTACTCCTAGCAATTACGTGTCCTTCATTTTATAAGCACCTTGACGTCCTCGATAAGCATTTGAAATGAAAATACACATTCTCCTCTGTATAACGACGGCCCTTTCAGTTTAATCGCATATTTAGTAAGATCACGTGACTGGTAAATGCGGTAGCATTAACTCTTTCAGTACCGTTGTCGACTATAGTCGACATAAAAATGTGCTCCCTCTTCCCCGTTGTCGACTATAGTCGACAGGTTTAGTTGACGTTATTAAAGTGTAGATTTGTTGAAACTATCACCCGACATATACAACCATCCGAGGCAATGACAAATATAAGGTGCTCAAAACTTTTGAAACAAACATTTTTGATGACATATTCCTTTTTATTTCGTTTGGGTTACATGTTTTTCCGTTAGAGCAATAGGTGATATTTTCTCTGTGTTGTAAATGTAAACAATATGGCGGCTTGCTACATTTGCATTTTAGATATCACTGCGTTTCAGAATGTTCAATCTGACCTCTAGATCTTATTAAGTTAAATATTTCTTAATTATGTACAAAGATCACACTAACCTTTGTGTTCCTATATGAAAAAAACAACACACCAAAAAACGCACATGTAGTCTGCCATTTTGTTTAAACGTCTGGGGGCGAGGCTAATAACTACTTCCGGTACGGAATCCGGAAAGGAGGCAAAGTACGGAAAGAGTTAACACCGTTATATATTTTTGCAAAGTGCAACCTCTAAATCACTTTTTTGAACGAGGTATCTTAAATCAATGGAAAGGGTATATCAATATGCATCTAAAAAGCCCTATGCATCTGATTGATTTTAACGATTTTCTTCAAAAACGGTGATTTATTGTCTGGGAAAGGCCCAACTTTATACCAAATATATCACGGAAATCATTCAGGTGCACAGCAAAATTCATATAAATGAGTTAATTTCATATTAGAAAAGACCCATTCCAGACTTTTTTCAAAATTTGATGCAAGGTTGCACTTTCAGAAAAGCTGCAATAGATATTAATGTTCATGTCCCGATATTGGAACTCTTCAGTGTTTTATTGTCGAAAGGCGGCATAGAACGAACAAACATCACTACACGAATGCAACGACTCGTAATTGTTTGAATGTATTATTTGCAGATAATGACATGCTGTATTATATGAAAGGTTTTTAATCATACGTACAAGTTTGTACGTTTGATAATTTAATAAAACAAGGCCTTCGTCGTTGCCATAACAGTCGATCCCGGCTTCGATCAGGAATGCGGTGACAAAGTGAAAGTAGAATTCTTACGCTTAACGTACCGTTTCTCGTTAAACTATATTAGCAAGTCTTTTTGCAACCTTTTTATATGGACTTAATAATCTCGACTCCTTGAATATATCGTTTCACATTATTTTATTACTTTTCATTAGTTGTGTGTTTATTCATGCGATACATCTGCTATTTAGATATAGAGTGTGATTTTTGTTTGCTCCCTCATTATGCTTCACCTGTTGTTGTTGTTTTTAATGTATTCCGATCATATATCTATTATCTATCGAATACATTGATAACATCAGATTGGTTAATCTTAATTGAAGTACGTTTTATTCATGGTTATTTCATTATTGTTTTTATCATTATTTAAATCTAAAGGTAATTTTTTTTTCTTGAAAAAAACTTACTCTGTCCTTGCACTCTGCAATTCATCCGGCAAGTTTGCGCTGCAGGCTTGATAAAGTTGAACCCTGCAACATATCAAGTGAAACTACTCAATAATAGGTGATTCTCACGTGACTTTTTTTTATTCATAATATTATACTTACAATTTCTTATCGTAATATAAGTATCTCAATTTGTAAATCATAACCATTCAACTAGCACACTAATCTATATTCTTTACTTGTAGCTATCTAATCAGTATTAAAAATAAAGCTACTCAATGTTTATATAATAAATCTACTTAATGTGTATATGATAAAGCAACTGAAACGACATTGTAGCACTATATATACATAATACGTATTGCGGAATAACCCGCAATTCACGTTATAAAATTGGGTGCAGATACTACTTGTTTCTTTTAGATTCGAAATCTGGTACGTGTAACTTGCATGTATTAATAAAAACTGTTTGGAGCAAGACGCTTTAATATAAAATACAGGATACATTTCTGAGTTATCTCCCTTGTCTGTAAGCTCTTTCCGGTTTCAGCAAGAAGATGAAATCAATTTGGCTGTGGAACAAATTCGTCCAATTAAGTATCAGAAACTGTTTGTTAGCAGGAAATAAGATTTCAAGAATATGTATAGATATTTGTTTTTTACGGATGAACCTAATTTACCCGTAGATGTGCAAATTTAGGCCTGATTGTGGCCGATTGCTTTTCGTGTCAAAAAATTTATCCGACGCCATGCTAGTCACACATGGCGCGGATGAAATGCACATTATAAATATAGTGCGACTATCAGATATTAAATATCGAGTCATGCAACTTCATTCTTGTATTCGGAGCATTAAATTAAGTACTACATTTGAAGATGTTTATAAAGTCAATAATTTATGTTGGGAAATGTCCGTGCCAGTTATATATATAATATGGTCGATGACCACGGGGTGCCGATTGATTTGGAACCCAAGTTAAATGATTATGTGTCATTATTATCAGTGATAACAATCGTTCAGATGCATTATGTTGCCTATTTATAAAACGAAACATAGCATGGTGTTAAGATTATGAGTATGTTCTGTGTAACGGAACCCATGTGCTTTATAGTATGGCATTATATTACCTCGCCTGACATTAAATTGCTGTTGATTGATGTCGTTACATGATTAAAAAGGGACCATCCGAGTCGGTTATGTCAAAGAGGAATAGAGGGATTGATCCAGGCAACAATGAACCTCATTCAGATCTACATGTGCAGGTCATTGAAGGTGGAGATCCTCTAGATACCACGTTTACAAGGGAGTCGCCTATGGCAGCCAGCAGTCACATGACAAGTCATCAGAACTATCTACAGGTACACCAATAACTCAAATTGTCAGTGTTGAAGATGATTTGGGGATTAATGTTTTTCGATCATTAAAACAATGTGAAATACATTGATCTGGGAACTTTGTTGCTAAACAAGCTAGGTGAATGTGGTAATGCACAGAAATATGCTTGATTGTCATTTGATGGGGAGCTGATAGTCAGGCCTAAAACAGCTAAAAATACTGATGATCATTAGCATTTGGCATAGCATTCTGAAATAGATGTATACAGTGCGGTTAGGTGTTCAATGGAAACTGTATGATGAACTGTTCAGGTTGAGAAAAGCTCGCAACCCAGAAAGTTCATGGGGAAGGGTGGACAATGAACTACATTTTACTGTACATGACCCCTCAAGGCCCTAGGGACAAGCATAATGTAATACTAGTAGCTAGATGTAGGAACGTTTTGAATTTTGACAAGTGATAGCGGTGCAACAGGGCACATCCCATTTCAAAATGTTATCAGGCTGGTAATCAGGGCTCAGAAAATGGTTGCCGAGTACCACAGGTCTCAGTAGCTATAGAGGGGTTCAAAATTCAATATCAAGGGCCCATGGTAACTACATTAAAAAAAAAATTGAAAAATCATGAAGGAAGTTGAGTTAGGTAGAATAGCTGGCCCTTTCACGGTTAAACCTATTTCAACACTCCATATATCCCCCTTTAGGAGTTGAACCTAAAAAGGACGGTAAATGGAGGCTCATTACACACCTATCTTATCCTAGGGGAGGAGGCATAAATAATATGATTGACCCCCAGGAGGCTTTAGTTCAGTACTCGTCATTTGGGGAAATGGACATTAAGTCCACTTTCAGGTTGATTCCAATACACCCTTCAGATTTTGACCTGTTAGGCTTTCAATTAAAGGGTAATACTAATTTTTGACAAGTGTCTCCAAAGGGGTTGCTCTATATATTGTAGCATTTTTGAGAAATTTGCAAGGTTTATTGAATGGATAGTAAAGGAGAAGTCTGGGGATATATCATTGGATCATTATTTAGATTGATTTAGATAAGTCTTGTTTTCTGGTAGAGCTAACACAGGAACCTATGGCATTTTGATGGGAGAGTTTAGGGAAGTTTTTGATGAACTTGGTATTCCTAGTATTGCTAGAGAGAAAGCACAGGGTCCCAAGAACTATACTGATATATTTAGGGTTAGAAATTGACACAGAAAAGATTAATGTGAAAATTCCCCATGACAACCAAGTGTCAAGTAGTACTTATTGTTGAAATTAACATCATTAGCTGGTTCCTTGTCAATTTATGCTAGGGCAATCCCTGTGGCATGTGAATTCATCAGACGGATGTTTGATGCAATGACAGGTGCATGTAAATAAATCATTACACTCGGTTCTAAGTACTGAATGAATTAGGCAGGATCTTGAATTATGGGTAGTTTCCTAAATCATTTCAATGGCGAATCCTATATTTCTGAAGTAGATTAGTCATCTTAGGAGCCTTAGGGCTTACTTACAGACAGTGCAGGAAATAACACCTTTAGTTGTAGGGCTCTTTTTGGGAACCATTGGTCTGTTTTTAGGTAGCCAACCCTATGGCAGAACGAACCATTCATGAGAGATATTACAAATTCTTCTTGCATTTCTTACTTGGAAAACAGTTTTCAAAGGAAAAAAAAAAAAAAAAATAAAAAATTTGTATGTTGATAATGAGGCACTTGTTACTATACTCAACAAGAAAACTGCAAAGTCTTTGAGGGTTTATGTCCTTATTGTGCCTCCTGGCGTTGTGTTACATGAATAATTGTATTCAGTTTTAGACAATACATGTGACAGGGGTATCCTATTCAGCAGCTGATGCTTTATCATGGTTTTAGTTCTAAAAGTTTCGGCAGGTAATCCCAGGGGCAGACACAGGATCGACAGAAATACCAAAAATATTTCTGTGTTACATATTGACAGTGAAGTTGACAGGTTGATAGGGAGTTCTTTGGCAGAAAATGCTAAGGCATTATACAATTAAGCTATGACTAGTTTGGAAAAATGTTTAAGTGATATGAACTTGGTGTATAATTGGCCCCATCTATTAAACAAATAGTTCATTACACAGCTTATATGTCATTACAGGGTTCAAGGCATTCAATAGTAAAATGTTACTTAGCAGGTCTTGGTTTAAAAAAAAAAAAAAAAAAATTGCTTGACCCAACTCAGCATTCCATTGCACATAAAATGTTGAAGGGTATTAGAAGATGCAATGGTGTGGCTGGTTCACGACTGTCAATTACATTGGATTTGTTGATAAAGATTATTTCTGTTCATAATTCTTCTTCAGATCTGTAGCTCCTCTGAAGTGTGACCGTTTTTATGTGCTTATTCCATGGTATTTTATGGATTTTTCAGAGATGGGGAGTTAACATGTGGTAGCAAAACACAAGTAAGATGTGTAGACAGCTCATTAGTTATTGTAAAAGATGGCTTTGCTTACATACAGTTATCATTTTCCAAGACAGACCAATATGACAAGGGAACTACGATGATATTGCCTATGTTTACAATATCAGCTGCCCTGTTTCAAATATAAAGTTATACTTGGACATTAGGCCTGGTGTAAGGGGCCCATTCCTTTGTCATTTTGGTGGTAAACCACGTACCTGGTATAAATTCTCAAGCATATTAAGAGAGGCTTTTAAGGCAGTAGGCATAGAGACTAACAATGATATACATCTCATTATTCCGTATCGGAGCAGCAACAACAGCTGCAATGACCAACATGTTGGAGGGGGAGTCATGGACACAGCCGTTGGCGGTCACTAACATATAACAAGTACATAAGGATTCCAACACAAACATGTTTGGACCAAAATGCTAAATGTGGCACTTAAGAATGTTCAAGGAAAGGTCTGGCTGGTGGGGTCCTCGATAATAAGGAGGGCTTTTGTACATGCCCAAAGTAGACCGGGGGCATGCAATGGAGCATTGGCAGAGTTGGACTGTCCTTGTGGTGCAGAGCAAAGGGGGGATGAAGATCAAGCACTTGCAACCGGTAGTTAAGCATTTGGTTAAGTTTGAGGATCCTTCATGCATTTTTCATATCACATGTTGGGGGTAATGACCTTGTGGAGACAAGGATGGGGAAAATTAAGAGTAGAAATCAAAGAGGCCGTAATTTGGTTAGAGGTAAAATTCCCGAGAACTTTTAATGCTTTGGTCACAGGTATTACCTCGATTGCATTGGAGAGGGTCTAATAACACTGTATCATCAAAAAGGGCCAGGCGAAGATTGAATGGGTCCTTTTCTGCATTTATGATAAAGAGGGGAAGTGCTTTTATTCAATACCCTAAGTTGAAGTTGGAAGACCAGTTCTTCCTTGCTAATGACAATGTTCACTTGTCTAGTTTGGGCAATGATATTTTTGTAAACACCTTGCAAGGAGCGATTGAAACCTTTTTCACAACTAATGGTAGGACTTTCCCTGAACTTAGGAAGGGATTTATTAGTCACAACCTTGTCCGCGACTTTGTTGGCCGTTGGCGGTGAACAAGCCAATTTGAGTTGTCTCGTTCATATGGCATAGTTCGCGGTACAAGTTACTTTAGGTAGGTTTTATTGAACTTTCGCTATAAATCTTTGGAGAGCTGCTGCCCAGGATACAGTTTATTAACGGATTTGTCTAATTTACAATATTTTGGACATTTTATTCATTGTGAACATTGTTCTGCTGATCTGTTTATATTGAATGCATTTGCTGCTGCATATTGATTTGTTGAATATTGATTTCAATGATTTGGCATCTTGATTAACAGGGAGCTGGCACCCAGAATCTGTTAAATATTGATTATTTGTAAACTATTGATTAACGGGGAGTTGTCACCCATGAACCGTTGATTGATTTGATTACTTGATTTCTCATTGAATTTGCTTCATAATTAATGGGGAGCTGTACACCCAGAAACCGTTAATTATCATTGTTTTTATTATTGATTTGTGGCATGTCATTTATACCCATGCTGGGACGACTGCCAATTCTAGTAAAGTTGTGACTAATAAATCCAATCAAACCTATTTATGATGTCTTTGTTTTGCATTCATATTTGATAATACGTATTGCGGAATAACCCGCAATTCACGTTATAAAATTGGGTGCAGATACTACTTGTTTCTTTTAGATTCGAAATCTGGTACTTGTAACTTGCATGTATTAACGAAAAAGGTTGGAGCAAGACGCTTTAATATAAAACACAGGATACATTTCTGAGCTATCTCCCTTGTCTGTAAGCTCTTTCCGGTTTCAGCAAGAAGATGAAATCAATTTGGCTGTGGAACAAATTCGTCCAATTAAGTATCAGAAACTGTTTGTTAGCAGGAAATAAGATTTCAAAACCCACCCATATTCCACCCCTTGTTTGTTATTTTGCTGCTGTCTTTTTCTTATTCTGTATTGCAGATAATATTTATTGGACAACTTTGATGTCTTTCGATGAGCACCTGTTTCCAACATTAAATTGCTGTGATCCTTTGGAACTTTCCTGTTGTAACATGAATTTTGGAACAAATGATGCCAACCTTAAGGACTTCATGTATTCGCTGTGTATTATACAGGACTTACTGGTATTTTAGCATAGTTCGCGGTACAAGTTACTTTAGGTAGGTTTTATTGAACTTTCGCTATAAATCTTTGGAGAGCTGCTGCCCAGGATACAGTTTATTAACTGATTTGTCTAATTTACAATATTTTGGACATTTTATTCATTGTGAACATTGTTCTGCTGATCTGTTTATATTGAATGCAGTTGCTGCTGCATATTGATTTGTTGAATATTGATTTCAATGATTTGGCATCTTGATTAACAGAGAGCTGGCACCCAGAATCTGTTAAATATTGATTATTTGTAAACTATTGATTAACGGGGAGTTGTCACCAATGAACCGTTGATTGATTTGATTACTTGATTTCTCATTGAATTTGCTTCATAATTAACGGGGAGCTGCACAACTAGAAACCGTTAATTATCATTGTTTGTATTATTGATTTGTGGCATGTCATTTATACCCATGCTGGGACGACTGCCAATTATAATAAAGTTGTGACTAATAAATCCAATCAAACCTATTTATGATGTCTTTGTTTTGCATTCATATTTTATAACTTACGTATTAAAATACTTTTCAAATTTATATGTACATATTTTTAAATGACTAACACATCAGAGATGTTTTGACTTTGCAGACAAATCCTTTTATCAACATAGAAATAGAACTGATTTATCAAAGTGTAGTATTTATTTAATGTCCCTATATGCCTCCGTACCTTGATGATCGTGACAATTATGATTTCCAATACCATAGGGAACTGTTAACAAACTACGTTTTGCATTGTTTTCAAACTATGTAGAATGGGGGTTCATTTATTGTTATTGATTAAAACATGATAACAGTTGTTACAATGTTCAGGTTTAAGTAAATATAGTTATACATTTTTAGTACTTGGATCGTATTTCAATACAAATAGCAAACTTGAATTCTACCCCTATTTTGACTCGAAGTCTGTATAACATGTTTTGTAAATAACAGAAAATAAATCGTTTTTTTTCTTAGGATTCCGCTGTTTTAATTCGGATAATACTGAACATTATATTTGGAAAAAATCGCAGATTGCCATGAAAAAAAATAGTTTAATGGTTATCAGCAGCTCTTTTTTGTAATCTTTTAATATGGACTTAGTAATCTGAAGTCTTTGGATATATCCTGCCACACTATTTTATTATTTTTCTTTAGTTTTGTGTCACTCATGTGAAACACTTGCTATTTAGATATAGAGTGTGATTTTTGTCTGCTCCCTATGGCTCTAAAATATGACAAGTCATTCAATTTGTTATTAATATCATTATGCTTCAGCTGTTATTTTTTAATGTATTCCGATCACATATCCATTATCTATCAAATAAATTGATAGCATCAGATTGGTTAATCTTAAATGAAGTGCAATTTTGTACGTGTTATTTATGGTTATTCCATTATTGTTTTTTTTTATCATTATTCAAATCTATAGATGATAAAAAAAAATTCTTGAAAAAATCTTACTCTTTCTTTGCTTTCTTTAATTCTTCCTGTAACTTCTTGATGCGGTCTTTATCCTCTCGACCCCTGCAATACATCAATTGAAATTATTCTTTAATAGGTGATTATCACGTGACTCATTTTATTCATTATATTATACTTACAGATGGGGGTCACGAAGCATATTAGCAAAGTAAGTATTTTAGTATGTAGTATACAGTATATTTTAAAACTGAGCATGATGTTTCGTTCCGATTTTTACTGGACGAAGATTTTGAACATAATACTGACCACTGTACAGGTAAAAGTATTCACACACAGTCACTGACCGCCATACCGGTAAGACGTGTGTCATTTTTGAGGCCATAACCAGACATAGAGTCGCAAAGACCACCAATTGACGGGGTAAGTATCTTTTACTACCATCTTTTTCACTCTATGCAAACCTGTATTACTATATTTTTTTCTATTACCAGCGGGGTTTAAGATCATTTACAGTGTGCATGTATTAACAGGTATGCTAGGTTAGGTATGTACGGGTGCGCGTCACTCAAGCGTAACTTGTTAACATGTATATTGCATGATTACTGTTGGCCGCATCGATGTATAGTACACAGTATAGTAATTGTAGATCATATTACTGAATTCTGCCTGTATGTTATACTATATAAGTTGTATATTTCATCATCATTGATGCTGCTGCGCAGAATTTGTCATACATATACAGTATAATAGATTGCAGTAACTGTTTGGTCAATTCTGATTCATTTATCTATGTTATTCATATAGACTAAAGTCTATTATATACATAATAATATAAATACACGTATATTTATAGATATATAGATATGCACACTGGGTCATTATAATATGTGTCGTTTAGTCGTTTTGTTGTTTAATTGTAGCTTGATGTAGTTAGGCAGTGTAATTATTATCATATCAATATGAATGGTTTATGTGTGGTGTGTAAAAGTTCGTATGCCGCGTTTGTATGATTTTATACGTCTGTCCATTACAGATGTCTGGTTTTCACGTTGGGACATGGGCCAAAACATACACGGCTTGAGCTGGATGGATTTGTGCTGAAGACAACTGGCGGTGGATTATGTCGGTTCCACATAGAGGAGCACTCGTGGGACCTACTATACGATATGTACAGCAGTAGCATATAGAGGTCGGAGTGGCTCGCTGGATACAGGCTGCGGCTCCAGCAGTGTCATCATCAGATGATATAGGGTTTGGGAATGCCCTTTTATTTGGTTTAGCGAAACCATGGACTGGTCAAAGACCACGTTTCGTCATTGTGTCATATTCTATGATGGCCATAGGGAGGAGACAACATTTGATTGAGGCCAGGAAAATCCATGAACTGTTCAGAGACATTTATATATATGCAGTGTAAATACCATCTGAGTGAGTGAAAGAGTTGTGTGTGTAATTGGTAGAGTGTATATTGTGTATATTTGTAGTAAATAAATTGTAAATATTGTAAGTGATCATCTCCCTTGTTTATTTTGAGATTCACCGCGCACTCCTTCACTACGATCTATATGCTTCATTTATAGCTATCAGATCAGTATTGAAAAATAAAGCTACTTAATGTTTATATAATAAAGCAACTGAAACGTGAAATGACATTGTAGCACTATATGAAAATAACTGACGAAGTAAAATCCTTTTCTCATCTACATTTACACACGTATAAGTAACTAACATGAAATAGATATTTGACTTTGCAGACGAATCGTTTATAAACAAAGACAAAATACACATATTATTGTTTTAAGATGTAGTATTTATTTGATGTCCCTATATGCCTCCGTACCTTGATGATCGTGACAATTATTATTTCCATTACCATAGGAAACTGTTAACAATTTACGTTTTGCATTGTTTTCAAATTATGTAGAATGGGCGACAATGGATTGTGTTTGATTAAAATATGATCATACAGGCATTTCAGGCTCCATTGAACAATCAATTCTTGATTTGTCAACATGTTCACGTTTTAGTAGATAGAGTTATACATTTTTAGTACTTGAATGGTATTTCAATACAAATAGCAAACTTGAATTATATCCCCCTTTTGACTCGAAGTCAGTATCACATGTTAATACTGAACAATATCTTTGGGGAAAATCACTTTTCTTTAGCTATGTGTTTATTCATGTGATACATCTGCTATTTAGATATAGAGTGTGATTTTTGTCTGCTCCCTATGGCTCTAAAATATGACAAGTCATTCAATTTGTTATTAATATCATTATGCTTCAGCTGTTATTTTTTAATGTATTCCGATCACATATCCATTATCTATCAAATAAATTGATAGCATCAGATTGGTTAATCTTAAATGAAGTGCAATTTTGTACGTGTTATTCATGGTTATTTCATTATTGTTTTTATCATTATTTAAATCTAGAGGTAATTTTTTTTCTTGAACAAAACTTACTCTGTCCTTGCCCTCCCCAAATCATCCTGCAAGTTTGCGCTGTAGGCTTGATAAAATTGACTCCTGCAACATATCAAGTGAAACTACTCAATAATAGGTGATTCTCACGTGACTCATTTTATCCATAATATTATACTTACAATTACTTATCGTAATATAAATATCTCAATTTGTAAATCATAACCATTCAACTAGCACACTAATCTATATTCTTTACTTGTAGCTATCTAATCAGTATTGAAAATAAAGCTACTAAATGTTGATATAATATAGCTACTTAATGTGTATATGATAAAGCAACTGAAGCAACATTGTAGCACTATATATACATAACTTACGTATTAAAATACTTTCTCATTTACATTTACATACTTTTAACTGACTAACACATCAGAGATATTTTGACTTTGCAGATGAATCCTTTTATTAACATAGAAACAGAACTGATTTATCAAGGTGTAGTATTTATTTGATGTCCCTATATGCCTCCGTACCTTGATGATCGTGACAATAATGATTTCCAATACCATAGGGAACTGTTAACAAATTACGTTTTGCATTGTTTTCAAACTATGTAGAATGGGGGTTCATTTATTGTTATTGATTAAAACATGATAACACAGGCATTTCAGGCTTTATTGAACAATCCATTGTTGATTTGTCAAAATGTTCAGGTTTAAGTAGATATAGTTATACATTTTTAGTACTTGGATCGTATTTCAATACAAATAGCAAACTTGAATTCTACCCTCAGTTTGACTCGAAGTCTGTATAACATGTTTTGTAAATAACGAAAAATAAATGGGTTTTTTTTCTGTCGATTCCTCTGTTTTAATTCGGATAAAACTGAACAATATATTTGGAAACAATCGCAGATTGCCATGAAAAAAAATAGTTTGATGGTTACCAGCAGCTCTTTTTGTAATCTTTTAATATGGACTTAGTAATCTGAACTCTTTGGATATATCCTGCCACATTATTTTATTATTTTTCTTTAGTTTTGTGTCACTCATGTGAAACATTTGCTATTTAGATATAGAGTGTGCTTTTTGTCTGCTCCCTATGGTTCTAGAATATGACAAGTCATTCAATGAGTTATTGATTTCATTATGCTTCAGCTGTTATTTTTTAAATGTATTCCGATCACATATACATTATCTATCAAATAAATTGATAGCATCAGATTGGTTAATCTTAAATGAAGTGCAATTTTGTACGTGTTATTTATGGTTATTCCATTATTGTTTTTTTTATCATTATTCAAATCTATAGATGATAAAAAAATTCTTGAAAAAATCTTACTCTTCACTTGCTTTCTGTAATTCTTCCAGTAGGGTCCCGATGCGTTCTTTATCCTCTCGACCCCTGCAATACATCAATTGAAATTATTCTTTAATAGGTGATTTTCACGTGACTCATTTTATTCATTATAATATACTTACAGATGGAGGTCACGAAACATATTAGCAAAGTAAGTATTTTAGTATGTAGTATACAGTATATTTTAAAACTGAGCATGATGTTTCGTTCCGATTTTTACTGGACGAAGATTTTGAACATAATACTGACCACTGTACAGGTAAAAGTATTCACACACAGTCACTGACCGCCATACCGGTAAGACGTGTGTCATTTTTGAGGCCATAACCAGACATAGAGTCGCAAAGACCACCAATTGACGGGGTAAGTATCTTTTACTTCCATCTTATTCACTCTATGCAAACCTGTATTACTATATTTGTTTCTATTACCAGCGGGGTTTAAGATCATTTACAGTGTGCATGTATTAACAGGTATGCTAGGTTAGGTATGTAAGGGTGCGCGTCACTCATTATAGTAATTGTAGATCATATTACTAAATTCTACCTGTATGTTATACTATATAAGTTGTATATTTCATCATCATTTATTCTGCTGCGCAGATTTTGTCATGCATATACAGTAAAATAGATTTCAGTAACTGTTTGGTCAATTCTGATTCATTTATCTATGTTATTTATATAGACTATAGTCTATTACATACATAATAATATAAATACATGTATATATATATAGATATATAGATATGCACACTGGGTCATTATAATATGTGTCGTTTAGTCGTTTTGTTGTTTAATTGTAGCTTGATGTAGTTAGGCAGTGTAATTATTATCATATCAATATGAATGGTTTATGTGTGGTGTGTAAAAGTTTGTATGGCGCGTTTGTATGATTTTATACGTCTGTGCATTACAGATGTCTGGTTTTCACGTTGGGACATCGGCCAAAACATACACGGCCTGAGCTGGATGGATTTGTGGGGAAGACAACTGGCGGTGGATTATGTCGGTTCCACATAGAGGAGCACTCGTGGGACCTACTATACAATATGTACAGCAGTAGGGAACAACCAAACAATTGAAAAAATACATTTTTGAAACAGCCCCTGTGTATAGATCGTTGAGCCAAGGATAAAATGTCTGGCAGCCACTGATTGGCCAGTATGTTACGAAGTGAGAAAATAGATATGTAGCCTGATAGGTAACTATCAATAAGAAATGTTGATATAAATTTCTTAAGTCCGATTGATTTTTTCCCCAAAAGTTCACGTCATAATAGTAAACAGGTAAACATTTTAGATTTTTGAGAATTTTTTCTGCGAAATTCACCTATTTTCAAAATGGCTACCCTGGAGAAAATTTGAGCTGAAGGACCCAACTTTTTTTTTTGATTAGGTGTTATATCAGACCCTAAACGTTTGTTATAAACCATAATCGTCATATTCAATTCAGGAATTTGAATGAAATAATCCAAAACGTTAACACTAAGGTCTATGGGAAAACAATTGGTTGGTTGGTCTCAGTAGCATATAGAGGTCGGAGTGGCTCGCTGGATACAGGCTGCGGCTCCACCAGTGTCATCATCAGATGATATAGGCTTTGGGAATGCCCTTTTATAATCCCACCATCATCAGATGGTGGGCTATTCAAATCGCCCTGCGTCCGTGGTCCGTCCGTACCTCCGTTCGTCCGTCCCTCCCTCCCTCCGTCCGTCCGTAAACAATTCTTGTTATCGCTAATCCTCAGAAAGTGCTGAAGGGATCTTTCTCAAATTTCATATGTAGGTTTCCCTTGGTGCCTAGCTATGCATATTGCATTTTAAGACCGATCGGAAAACAACATGGCCGACAGGCAGCCATCTTGGATTTTGACCATTGAAGTTTGTTATCGCTATTTCTGAGAAAGTACTGAAGGGATCTTTCTCAAATTTCATATGTAGCTTTCCCTTGGTGCCTAGTTATGCATATTGCATTTTGGGACCAATCAGAAGATAACATGACCGACAGGCAGCCATCTTGGATTTTGACAATTGAAGTTTGTTATCGCTATTTCTGAGAAAGTACTAAAGGGATCTTTCTCAAATTTTATATGTTGATTCCCCCAGGTGCGTAGTTATGCATATTGCATTTTGGGACCGATCAGAAAACAATATGGCCGACAGGCAGCCACCTTGGATTTTGACCTTTTAAGTTTGTTATCGCTATTTCTGAAAAAGCACTGAAAGGATCTTTCTCAAATTTCATATGTGGGTTTCCCTTGGTGCCTAGTTATGCATATTGCATTTTGGGACCGATCAGAAAACAACATGGCCGACAGGCAGCCATCTTGGATTTTGACCATTGAAGTTTGTTACCGCTATTTCTGAGAAAGTAATGAAGGGATCTTTCTCAAATTTTATATGTATGTTCCCCTTGGTGCCTAGCTTTGAATATTGCGATTTGAGACTAATCGGAAAACAACATGGCCGACAGGCAGCCATCTTGGATTTTGACAATTGAAGTTTGTTATCGCTATTTCTGAGAAAGTACTAAAGGGATCTTTCTCAAATTTCATATGTTGATTCCCCCAGGTGCGTAGTTATGCATATTGCATTTTGGGACCGATCGGAAAACAATATGGCCGACAGGCAGCCATCTTGGATTTTGACCTTTTAAGTTTGTTATCGCTATTTCTGAAAAAGCACTGAAAGGATCTTTCTCAAATTTCATATGTGGGTTTCCCTTGGTGCCTAGTTATGCATATTGCATTTTAAGACCGATCAGAAAACAACATGGCCGACAGGCAGCCATCTTGGATTTTGACCATTGAAGTTTGTTACCGCTATTTCTGAGAAAGTAATGAAGGGATCTTTCTCAAATTTTATATGTATGTTCCCCTTGGTGCCTAGCTTTAAATATTGCGATTTGAGACTAATCGAAAGACAACATGGCCGACAGGCAGCCATCTTGGATTTTGACAGTTGAAGTTTGTTATCGCTATTTCTGAGAAAGTACTGAAGGGATCTTTCTCAAATTTCATAGGAAGGTTCCCCTTGGTGCTTAGTTATGCATATTGCATTTTGAGACCAATCAAATAACAACATGGCCGACAGGCAGCCATCTTGGATTTTAACAATTGAAGTTTGTTATCGCTATTTCTGAGAAAGTACTGAAGGGATCTTTCTCAAATTTCATATGTAGGCTCCCCTTGGTGCTTTGTTATGCATATTGCGATTTGAGACCAATTTTAAAACAACATGGCCGACAGGCAGCCATCTTGGATTTTGACAATTGAAGTTTGTTATCACTATTTCTGAGAAAGTACTGAATGGATCTTTCTCAAATTTCATATGTAAGTTTCCCTTGGTGCTTAGTTATGCATATTGCGTTTTGAGACCAATCTGAAAACAACATGGCCGACAGGCAGCCATCTTGGATTTTGACAATTGAAGTTTGTTATCACTATTTCTGAGAAAGTATTTAAGGGATCTTTCTCAAATTGCATATGTAAGTTTCCCTTGGTGCCTAGTTATGCATATTGCGTTTTGAGACCAATCTGAAAACAACATGGCCGACAGGCAGCCATCTTGGATTTTGACATTTGAAGTTTGTTATCGCTATTTCTGAGAAAGTACTGGAGGGATCTTTCTCAAATTTCATAAGTAGGTTCCCCTTGGTCCCTTGTATTGCATTTTTGGACCAGTCTGTCCTGAAAACAACCTGACAAACAAACAGCCATTATCGTTAAATCTCAAATTTCTTATATAGCTCGGATTCCCTTGTTTGAAAAGTACTGGAGGGATGTCTCAATTTGCACAGATTAGTAAAATGAAGGGAAAAGTAGAGAAAAGATCAATCTGACATGTAATCTATGAAGATCATTCAATGGTGGGCGCCAAGATCCCTCTGGGATCTCTTGTTTGGTTTAGCGAAACCATGGACTGGTCAAAGACCACGTTTCGTCATTGTGTCATATTCTATGATGGCCATAGGGAGGAGACAACATTTGATTGAGGCCAGGAAAATCCATGAACTGTTCAGAGACATTTATATATATGCAGTGTAAATACCATCTGAGTGAGTGAAAGAGTTGTGTGTGTAACGGGTAGAGTGTATATTGTGTATATTTGTAGTAAATAAATTGTAAATATTGTAAGTGATCATCTCCCTTGTTTATTTTGAGATTCACCGCGCACTCTTTCACTACAATATATATGCTTCACTTATAGCTATCAGATCAGTATTTAAAAAATAAAGCTACTTAATGTTTATATAATAAAGCAACTGAAACGTGAAATGACATTGTAGCACTATATGAAAATAACTGACGAAGTAAAATCCTTTTCTCATCTACATTTACACACGTATAAGTAACTAACATGAAATAGATATTTGACTTTGCAGACGAATCGTTTATAAACAAAGACAAAATAAACATATTATTGTTTTAAGATGTAGTATTTATTTGATGTCCCTATATGCCTCCGTACCTTGATGATCGTGACAATTATTATTTCCATTACCATAGGAAACTGTTAACAATTTACGTTTTGCATTGTTTTCAAATTATGTAGAATGGGCGACAATGGATTGTGTTTGATTAAAATATGATCATATAGGCATTTCAGGCTCCATTGAACAATCAATTCGTGATTTGTCAACATGTTCACGTTTTAGTAGATAGAGTTATACATTTTTAGTACTTGAATGGTATTTCAATACAAATAGCAAACTTGAATTATATCCCCCTTTTGACTCGAAGTCTGTATCACATGTTAATACTGAACAATATATTTGGAAAAAAATCGCAGATTGCCAGAAAAAAAATAGTTTGATGGTTATCAGCCACTCTTCTTGCATTATTTAGTATGGACTTAGTAATCTCCTTGAATATATCGTGCCACATTATTTTATTACTTTTCTTTAGCTATGTGTTTATGCATGTGATACATCTGCTATTTAGATATAGAGTGTAATTTTTGTCTGCTTCCTATGGCTCTAGAATATGACAAGTCATTCAATTATGTATTAAGTTCATTATGCTTCATCTGTTTGTTTTTTATGTATTCCGATCATGTATCCATTATCTATCAAATAAATTGATAACATCAGATTGGTTAATCTTAAATGAAGTACGTTTTATTCATGGTTATTTCATTATTGTTTTTATCATTATTTAAATCTAAATGTAATTCTTTTTCTTGAAAAAAACTTACTCTGTCCTTGCCCTCTCCAATTCATCCTGCAAGTTTGCGATGTGGAGTTCATCCTCTTCACCCCTGCAACATATCAAGTGAAACTACTCAATAATAGGTGATTCTCACGTGACTCATATTTTATTCATAATATTATACTTACAATTACTTATCGTAATACAAATATCTCAATTTGTAAATCATAACCATTCAACTAGCACACTAATCTATATTCTTTACTTGTAGCTATCTAATCAGTATTGAAAATAAAGCTACTCAATGTTTATATAATATAGCTACTTAATGTGTATATGATAAAGCAACTGAAACGACATTGTAGCACTATATATACATAACTTACGTATTAAAATACTTTTCTCATTTACATTTACATACTTTTAACTGACTAACACATCAGAGATATTTTGACTTTGCAGACAAATCCTTTTATCAACATAGAAATATAACTGATTTATTAAGGTGTAGTATTTATTTGATGTCCCTATATGCCTCCGTACCTTGATGATCGTGACAATAATGATTTCCAATACCATAGGGAACTGTTAACAAACTACGTTTTGCATTGTTTTCAAACTATGTAGAATGGGGGTTCATTTATTGTTATTGATTAAAACATGATAACACAGGCATTTCAGGCTTTATTGAACAATCCATTCGTGATTTGTCAAAATGTTTTGGTTTATGTAGATATAGATATACATTTTTAGTACTTGGATCGTATTTCAATACAAATAGCAAACTTGAATTCTACCCTTAGTTTGACTCGAAGTCTGTATAACATGTTTTGTAAATAACAGAAAATAAATGGGTTTTTTTTCTGTCGATTCCTCTGTTTTAATTCGGATAATACTGAACAATATCTTTGGAAAAAATCGCAGATTGCCAGAAAAAAAATAGTTTGATGGTTATCAGCCACTCTTCTTGCATTATTTAGTATGGACTTAGTAATCTCCTTGAATTATCGTGCCACATTATTTTATTACTTTTCTTTAGCTATGTGTTTATGCATGTGATACATCTGCTATTTAGATATAGAGTGTACTTTTTGTCTGCTTCCTATGGCTCTAGAATATGACAAGTCATTCAATTATGTATTAAGTTCATTATTCTTCATCTGTTTTTTTTTTTTTTTTATTTATTCCGATCATGTATCCATTATCTATCAAATAAATTGATAACATCAGATTGGTTAATCTTAAATGAAGTACGTTTTATTCATGATTATTTCATTATTGTTTTAATTTTCATTCAAATCTATAGATAATATTTTTCTATTGAACAAACTCACCGTTTCCTGTCATTTTGCAATTCCCTTTCCATTTTATCGATGTTGGCTTGATAATCTTGACCCCTGCAACATATCAAGTGAAACTATTCAATAATAGGTGATTCTCACGTGACTCATTTTATTCATTCTATTATGCTTACAATTACTTATCGTAATATAAATATCTCAATTTGTAAATCATAACCATTCAACTAGCACACTAATCTATATTCTTTACTTGTAGCTATCTAATCAGTATTGAAAATAAAGCTACTCAATGTTGATATAATATAGCTACTTAATGTGTATATGATAAAGCAACTGAAACGACATTGTAGCACTATATATACATAACTTACGTATTAACATACTTTTCTCATATACATTTACGTCCTTAAACTGACTAACACATCAGAGATATTTTGACTTTGCAGACAAATCCTTTTATCAACATAGAAGTAGAACTGATTTATCAAGGTGTAGTATTTATTTGATGTCCCTATATGCCTCCGTACCTTGATGATCGTGACAATAATGATTTCCATTACCATAGAGAACTGTTAACAAACTACGTTTTGCATTGTTTTCAAACTATGTAGAAAGGGGGTTCATTTATTGTTATTGATTAAAACATGATAACACAGGCATTTCAGGCTTTATTGAACAATCCATTCGTGATTTGTCAAAATGTTCAGGTTTATGTAGATATAGTTATACATTTTTAGTACTTGGATCGTATTTCAATACAAATAGCAAACTTGAATTCTACCCCCATTTTGACTCGAAGTCTGTGTAAATAACGGAAAATAAATGTTTTTTTTTTTTCTGTGGATTCCGCTGTTTTAATTTGGATAATACTGAACAATATATTTGAAAACAATCGCATATTGCCAGGAAAAGAAAAATGTTTGATGGTTATCAGCAGCTCTTTTTGTAATCTTTTAATATGGACTTAGTAATCTGAACTCTTTGGATATATCCTGCCACATTATTCTATTATTTTTCTTTCGTTATTTGTTCACTCATGTGAAATACTTGCTATTTAGATATAGAGTGTGATTTTTGTCTGCTTCCTATGGCTCTAGAATATAACAAGTCATTCAATTAGCTATTAATTTCATTATGCTTCAGCTGTTGTTTTTGTAATGTATTCCGATCACATATCCATAATAGTATCGATAATTGGGCGATTCATGTTAGTATGTTTAGCTGCAAAATTGTGAAGTGGAAAAAAATCGATTATCTATCTGATACCTTCAATTACCAAAATATATCATACACCCAGAAAATCCGTCGCTTTTATTCGGTTGATATAGTCAGTTACAGTTATCATAGATTATAGGGTATTGTTCTTGCACACATATATATAGCTTAATATTTTTCAGCTTTGATTTAGTTATCTAAATGTCTGTTTAACCACTTCATTTGTCTATTTTGAAATATTTTATATTTGTTCAGTATTCAAACAAAAGCTCACCAGATTTTAAAATTGATGATTTTCACGTGCTGATATATAAATAACACAAAACTCTTATATAGAAAAACCTTTTGCATTAAGCCTTCTTTAAATGCGAACGTGACGTGTTCAATGCATAACAACGATAGCTATTCAGTTTAAGTTAAATTCGAATTGGTCGAACAAAAATGGATTGAATGATGAACGGAATATGCCAAGTAAAAACTTCGATTCTGAATCACTATGTAAATTTTCTAATAGTTTATATGGTGTTTCATAATCATAAAATTGATTTTTTTTTTACCATATTTATTCCCTTCAAACCGTCAATTATTAACAGCGGGGAGGAAAATGGGAGTTTGTACAATTGAATTCTTCGTTTGTGTCTTTTTTTTAAAGAAAAACCTCAAACATTCAACAGACGGAAGCAAACTAAATCAATTCATCTACAAACTTGCAGCTTTACCATAAACTATATATTGGTATTAAAACTAACTAGGAATCCTATAGAGGATATTGAATTGTTTCCCGTTTTATGCCAAGTAAAAACTTCGATTCTGAATCACTATGTACATTTTCTAATAGTTTATATGGTGTTTCATAATCATAAAATTGATTTTTTTTTACCATATGTATTCCCTTCAAACCGTCAATTATTAACAGCGGGGAGGAAAATGGGAGTTTGTACAATTCAATTCTTCGTTTGTGTCTTTTTTTTAAAGAAAAACCTCAAACATTCAACAGACGGAAGCAAACTAAATCAATTCATCTACAAACTTGCAACTTTACCATAAACTATATATTGGTATTAAAACTAACTAGGAATCCTATAGAGGATATTGAATTGTTTCCCGTTTGATATATACTTAAAAACAAAAATCAACACATCGAAAAATTAACAGTGTCAAAAAGTGTCGTAATCAGTAAGATAACTTTGACGCCATCTCTTTGTGACGTTCCTACACGTAATCTTAACGATGTAATTTTGAAAGTAGCGTTGTCTGCTGTTATAGGATAATTTGTGCATGAATAGCTAACGTAAAGCGAGTATTTTGTCAAAAACTTGTCTAAAAATACTCCAAATAACCAATTTATCCATCGTCATTGTTTTGGTTGTACAGAATAATATGTTTACCTGCATAACAAGATATTGCGTGACTTATAATCCTCGTCTACTGAAATACATACACGTACATAGAAACTTCACTTGGGTAAAGCATTACTGTCTATTCAGTCTGTATTTTACTTCCTGTTTATCTACTTTCCCTTTGTTACATATAACAAGCTACACTTAATACGTTATCAAATAAATATAAAACAAGTATATCGTCAGATCAATGTCTAAAGCGGCATCTTATACTAAACACTGAGTAACACTTACCTTAGAACCTTAGAAGTAAATGATGTAAACTAATTCGTCGGTGTGTGTATCACCTCAATGTAGGCTGTTTAGTTAACATGTGCAATGCGTTAGCTCTTCATTGAGTAACATGATCTTTTAAAATACACTACACACGTTAGATGTGTGTATATACACAAGGTTATCGTTGCAGAACTGTTTTGTTGTGATAACCAGTCAGCGACACGTTGCTACAATGTCTTCTCGGTTGTCGGTTTTATAGACATAACGTCTTTATCTGCAAATATGGTTGTTTTATTTACTATTTGTTCTTTTATATAACCCATCTATCAAATGATTTAATTTCATTGATGACTAGTCAGTATGAGTAGTTTCAATATTAGAGACAAAAACGCATTTGTGGTTATATTGATTTCTCGATTAAGGTGTCGAGATTTTTGTATTGTAAGAAATATAAAAATGATGGATGATAAAGTTGAAAGGATTGGATTCTTAGGACTCCATATCTGATCAATCAGTCACCCTTACACATGAAAAAAATTCCGTACCTTACATACAGGAGCTGTCATCAAAAATAAGAACGTAATATACAGATAGTTAAAGATGTCAGATCGATATCGATACATCAACATCTATTAATAATATGCCTACTTGAATACAAAAATAAATGCTAGTGAAAAAAGGGGAGGGGCAGGAAAGATTAAGATAATTAATGGAGATATAAGTGGAATATATGTCAAATACATGTAGAATTAGATAATGCATCGTTGATTAGTGGATTTGAATTATCGTAATTACAAAGAAATCGTAAGAGCAACATTACCATCTTTGTTATCTGTATTATCGATTATGATATATGCATTAGTAGACGCACTTAATGAGAGTTTTTATATTCATATCGATGAATAGCAGTGATGACCATCCCTCAACCAACAAACGTTGAAAAGCTTCCTCGTCCGTTATGATTCAACATACCACTTGGTGAACGACCCTCTCTTTAAAGGAGTTGTCGATCTTGCGGTAAGAGCGTTTATTTAGTGTACACAACTGTTTCCTGACAACGTTCATCGTTCATGCTGTTTTGTTCTCATCTAAGACGCAAACTTCAGCAATTTATATCAAAAAGGTGTCCATATCGACATGTTGTTCATTCGCATGTATTCATGTCCAAAACATGTGTTAACACTAGAAAAAAAATTATGTTTACATGCAAACTACCTTAACTACGGAGTAAGTATGGCCTATCTGCATATTTACACCAAGTTTTACCCTCTCAGGAGATAAATAAATCAAATTCTTAATCATTGTAATAGAGTAATACCTTCCCTTTACCAATTAAGTCATATTTTCAGTGACACCAAATGACATTTTTTAACAAAATCCGACTTCGGTATAGAGTCTTAGTATATTTTGTTAACAGTGATTAATTAAGATTTGATATATAAACGCTGCGAAAGTGATTTGTGGCATACTAACAACAGACAAAGCCTATTGCCCTTTTAGTTTATATCAATATCGACAGAGTCCATTACATGTATTTAATTTTAAATACCGCAATTATTTATGTATATACAATTTGCCATATGCTTAATAAATGTATCTTGACTTCGTAAACGGTAGCATGCATACATTCATTTGTACTGGTCAGTCCTGTACCGTCCCGTCCCGGGCGAAAGCCCGGGACAGAGCATAGATCTTGTTCCTCTGACTCCCAGGTAGTCTGACGCCGTTAACAGGTATAAGGTGTTCCTTATATATACAAGAATAAGCCAGTTGTTTTTTCTTGACCTTTAACTATTACATGAAACTATTACATGGTCTTATACGAAATAGCTGGCCAACGGATTGAAGGTACATAGGAAGGTCAATAGATAACTACATAAGCAAATCAATCAATATACGTTTGCTAGGTAACACAAGGGTCACACGGATCCAAAGGACCAGTTATTACATAAGTTAACCGATACGCTTTGGCCAGGTTAAACACATGGGTTACACCCAAGGGTCAGGCAGATAACATATTCATCAATTTTACTTATTACATTACTATATCACATATGCGCCGTTTAAATCATTGTCAAAGCTATGCAAAATTACGTTTCCTAATAATAAGTACGGCAAAGCTGTTATCGACAACAGTCCCCTGTGTTCGGTATCTTAGTAATACCAGCTAGTAAAGTCAAATTTCAAACCAGACCAGTCAATATTAAAAAAAAATGCACGTTACAGGAAAAGTACAATGGGACAATCCGGCGGATAAGAATGGACATATTTATTTATGCGTAAACTGCGAAACAAAAGTAGGTCGAGCCAAACAATGTTCAAACAAAAATGTCTAAAGATTCATTCAAAACCATTACTGTAAAGATTGGCAAGTGAAGGACTGTCAAAATTCCAGACAGTCTAGGACAATCAAATAAGAGATTTGACAGAACTGATCAGAAAACACAATATTATGAGACATGCATAAGACACGACAGATACACAATCGAATAGGTAAATATGACGAAGATAGAAGGAGGAAATGCAAAATGAAAACAAAATATGTTTGCATAGATGACAAGAAACATACTTTACATCAATGAGATTAAATAATATGCGAGAAAATTAACCTTGTTGTATGTATCCTGTTTTATGAAATAACATATCCACGGATCTGAACTATTCTCAATATAAGAACAATTAAATGAGACACAGCTCAAGACTGGAACTTGAGACAAATCATGTTTATTTTTCTTCAAAACTACTATGAGCTCAGAATAAGCAATAGGAAATTGAGATTGAACGGATAAAAAATAACACTTTTCATTGTGAATCATCACTTTCAAATATTTGATACAGACGATGTTTTAATGATCAGAGAAAACAGGGTATATCGGATATATGTCTGACTGTCTGGGTTCTCTCCCCCATATTTTAATGTGTGCGTATATTTATTTTCTCACCTATGACTACAGAAACGAATAGCTTGTGTTGCGGTGATAGCAACGATTTAATAAATACACAATGTATATCAATATTAATGTGACCACTAACATATGACTCAGGAGACTAGTTCATGTGTCTCACTGAAGTAATAACGATATAGGTATATCTTCAGCGTTAAACGAACAAAGTCCGCTCAACCTGTAAATCCTTTGTTATGTGAATAGAGATCAGATTACAGATACTAGCACCGCGGTGTGTACACTGGTGCAGATTTAAAAGGACGGTGAAACATACACTGTGTTTGTGCTATTACAAGTTCTAGTCTCTTCTTTCAAATGTGTCAATGGAAATGACCCGAAACATTTTAAAATATTAGTTTTTTTTTCATGATACAGGCATTAGCACTATGTATTTTCAATATACTAATGATTATAAACAAATAAAATCCCATCAAATACCGTTGTATATACCAAATACTTGAATATAACCTAATGTCACTCTTCTCTGTTTACTTTGAATAAATAGTATTTTCAGATATATTCAAAAGGCAGCTTGTGCCAAGTAATTTATCTATTAATTTTCGTTGTCATATGTCATGATTTTGCAAATAACGTAAATCTTCCTTAAATAAGTAACCTTACGTTATTTCTACCTATATCCATCAACCTGCATTTTGTTATCACTGTTTAGTAGTGCATGCTAACTTACATAGCTCAGATGGCTATGTTTATCAGTTGCATTTTAAATCAGATCCATACTAAAACAGACGAATCATTTGAAATAATATAAAGCAAACATAATTGATCTTTGTGTTAGAGTATGACTATTTTATCAATTATGTTATATTTGCAATGAATTTTCTTTTTTTTTTTTTACAATTTCACCATGAATAAGTTCAAATGGATCTTCGCCAAATAGATGTTACGCATCCCATCACAACTTAGCCTTATAACTGGTTGACATATAACAATTGTATTTTTGTGATTGAAATCGTTCGGGTGTGCTTTATAACACGAAATTAAGTGTATCGGGAAGGTGAGTTTCGAGCAAGTCTCAAACATTGATTATCATCAATAACGGAGTGTTTTAAAGCCTTAGAAGACAATATAGGCTTAAGCGTGCTCAAAACTTGGAATATTCTGTTAAGTTTTGCAGCCAACCCCATGATTACAATTTCTAAGGTCTTCAAATGCGCGTTCAATCATTATTCCAAGATAGTAATTTGTGTTTTCTAAAAGTTAATTACCGGAATATTTTACTAACATTTGCGGTAGTATAAGCGTTACCTCCAATGGGTGTTTGGTTATATGAACTCAACCTTAAGAGTAGTTACATATATATCAGTTTATCTATACAAGTAAAGCTCAAGGCAAAGAGATTGGTGAATCACGGTGGAAAAGGCCAGAAATCCACACAAAAGATCTGGCACCGGGTATTATTGTATCAGTATAGTATTGAAACATATCAGCAGATGATAACAAACGTCTCTACCATATTTTTAAATGCAATGAACCCTATTGTACATATTATTACAGATTTTATATTTTTTAACAACTTTGGTGATACTTAGTACTTTTCACCTGTAATAATGTTGGATATTGTAATAGACTTTAACGTATATTGGTGACATAAGTAGCAATTATAACGTGTTATAATCATAGTTTTGTATATTAAACACAATATTCATGATTATATGATAGCCTTTTTCGACCACTCCTTTAACGGAATAATAGTGCATATCACGTTATTGTATATAAATTATATAAAATATTAGATTCACCTTGTTGTTCAGCAACTGAAACTAAAACTAAATCGACCACTGGCCCAAAAACTTAATAATTTATGTCGAAAACTACACATATTTATACAATATAATAAGGAAACGATTACATCATCTATGACATATACTATGACACTTCTCAATTTCACTCTGCCTATTTCCCGGAAGACAAATTACGTTCGGACAAATGTGATATTAGGTCGAGATTGGTAGTGTACACACATTTTGAAGACATCAGGAGAGAAAATTAAGAAATAAAATTCCATAATTAGATATCAGTTTATATGAGTTTGACGATTACCTTATAGGCCACGTAATTTGGTAATGCGATATTAACATTAACTGCCGATAGATAACTGGCGTTTGCTTCACACATCATCTGTCCTTTTGTTTATAGTAATACATGCGCTTATTCTCGAACCGACTTAGTTTTGTCACAAAACTAATTGTGGATATATATTTGTTAGCTGCCTTCCTGTACTGTAGTAAACAACATGAAACCAGATTCCTTCCGGGGCCAGATTATCATTGAAGGTAATGTTTCTCTTTGCTGTGTTTACAATGGATGCGTTGAATTTATATTTGTTTATTTGCAAAACGAGCACGTTACAATATATCGCCGGATTAACATATGATTTATTAGTTATTATATTCATGTATGTTTCATCATAATTCTAATTGATTTTTATTGACATACAGTTTAAATTACAAATTCTACGCATTGCTTGATTAATGCCGTTATATAACATTATTATCAATAGTTTGATGTTTTAACGGCTACACTGTATATACATCAAAATACAGTACCCTTTTACCCAATTTTGGCCAAGATGAAGATTGTGATAAATAGACTTATAAACAATTGCTTGGTACCTCTGAGTCCTCCTAGGAAATTGAAATATGTATGGTTTACGAATACGGTGTTAGGCTTTCTCTCTTCCCTAAGTGGACCCCTTCATTGAGCTTTTGTAACTATTGAGGACCAATGAGCTCCATTCGCTGATCCACGATTGCAATCTGGTTGAAAGTTGGCTAGTTTAAAACATTTTATACCATCATCAAACGAATGCCAGCGGCGCAAGATTTACATAGGTAAATGTGACAAAGATGTATAAATTCCTTATTTTATCTTACAATTACTACTACGACCCTTTAAAAATGGAAGGAAACAGGAAAACACGTTGTTACAATTCTTACAACTTACAAATCTTTGTGTCGACAATCTGCTATCGTTTTAAAACTAATGGTCACTTGGTAAAAACCTTTCATCATTTTATAAACAGATTACTTTTATTCTACTATATTTGATGTTTGTGCAGACTATACATAAGATACATTACTCATTCAAATAATGTTATAATGCTCACATATATGACAATATGAAGTGTTTGGTATCTTTACGTCTTCGCGATTTTAACCAATTTGTAAACGTAGCCAAAACCGTATAACTACATCTTAATATTCCAGTGTCGACGCACAGAGTTTAACGGAATTCCTGTACACATATAATATCAAGTCTATTACAGTTAGAAACAAATATGAGTGTTTGGTTTGTTTGTTTTAGTTTAACGTCATATTAACAGCCAGGGTCATTTAAGGACGTGCCAGGTTTTGAAGATGGAGGAATCCGGAGAACCCCGTGAAAAAAAAAACCGGCCTACGATCAGTACCTGGCAACTGCCCAACATAGGTTTCAAACTCGCAACCCAGAGGTGGAGGCGCTAGTGTTAAAGTATAGGGACACCTTAACCACTCGGCCACCGCGGCCCCAAATATGAGTGTCAGTTTCTTTTTAATTATCAATATTATAAAATAAGTGTGTAACACAGCGCTGTCGTTTTGATGAAGGGCTATCATTTTCATTCAAGACATTATTGTCATGGAAACAAGACAAACAATACCAAAATAATACAGTGTATATAAATATGACGTCTAATGTCACTTTAATTTCAGTTACATCAAATAATGGAAAAATACGAATTGGGGCGGGCGATGTTAAAAAAGTGTTAATGTGTAACTGATGTCAAGCATTATCTTCATATTAAGTACTCACTGATTTCAATACATTTGTAAAACACTGTCTCTTAGTCAATATATTAAATTCTATCAAATCCCCACTTGGCAACAGCGATATCCCCAAATGCCTTTTGTGAAGGTAAATATTTGCGTGAATGTAATATAAACAAAATTCCGAAATCATTATATGTATTCACTCTCAATCTTGTGTATAGCCTACTTTATATGTCAACACGGAGGATTCCATGCACTGCATGAGGAGCTATTCAGTTAAAATCAGGGGGATCGTAATAGATGGAATGATATACTTGTCTATATGCACTTACCATTTTTGTTTGTACGGGTAAACAAGGTAAGGGGTCGAAATTAGTTTTAAACAATATATCACTGTAACAAGACATTTCGATACTTATAACCAGCGTCTACTAAAAACATACAAGTATATCTAAAGTTTACTTCGGTAAAGAGCTAATGTCTACCTGGCCTGAATTTAACTTCCTGGTAATCACCACTCCTTTGTTTCGTATACACAATTAACGTTTGAAATGCGTTATAAAATGAATATAAAACATATATATCATCAGTTCAAAGTCTACAGTCATGTCTTATGATAATAATACAAAACTCAACACTTACCTTAGAACCTTAGAAGTGTCTGATGTTAACGAATGATTCGTCGTTGTGTATATCACTTCCAAGTATGTACCTGTTATTATGTCGATATTACGACCAGTCTACTGTATGTGCTTCACAATCACAAAAGTTATATTTAGTTCTACATTGAGTAACGTGATCTTTTTAATGTACTGCACATATGTCGGTGGTGTTCATATGAACAACTTTTAACAACAACCACCGTAAGTCATGGTACATAACTTCTCTACACATTTCGATATAGGTTGTCGCATGTTGAACAATCCTATGTTCAGAGGATTATCTTTCTTGAGGCAATAGCATTTGTTTGTTTATTGTGCACAACATAGTGTTGACAATATCCATGAAATTTTGTTCTAATTTCAGACACGTAATAAGGTAACACTCAACGAGAATGCTATGTTCCGTAATCCTGTTGAATCCGCGCCAAATGATACAAATCGTTACCTTTACCTTTCGCTACATCGTTAATTGTATGAGCCGTTTAAAAGCACGATGCTAATTTTTGATAGTAATGTAATTACAACATTTGATGATATTTTGATTATGACGGGCTTATCATGATGTTCAGGTGAAACGCTGGTTGTTGTTGTTGTTTCATAAATAGTATCAATTCCAATAGAATTGAAATGGTTTTTTGAACACATACTAGTTTTCCAGGAAAAAATCTTTTTGATCATACGTATATAAAACTACTAAGAATGTGGACGGATGAGGATACAGCTGGACTTTAACCTAGATCGAAAGCGAGGTGAATATATATTCAAAGTTCGCGATAGCATATCAAACAACGGATGGGGTATTTTTTATATAGTATTGCAACGCATAAGAGCTGTCTTAGTCTTAGTTAGTCATAAAGGATACCGTAACAAAATACGATTGGTCTAGGGTAGCATGTTAAAAGTTTGATATATGGATACATGTGTGCAATATACCGTCAATCCAGGGTCAACGCAACAGGTGCCCCTGAAGGGATAATTTATTTTGGTCTTAAAAGCAATCATCAGTAGTTTATGTACTCAAGAGTATTACTTTTTTACTTTTATCTATTTATTCATGTATTGTGTTATTTTTTCCTTCTTCATCGTGACAATCGGTGAACTGTTAATGTGGATATTTTTTATATGCACTTTTGTATCAGGCGGTGTATACGCTGTTGGCCCTGTTATATATTTAAAACATACTGTCATTGTCTGATTTTTTTCTGTTAGGACAGTCATATTTAGTCACATATCTAAATATATCTTAGTTGATGTCTATATGCAGTTACCATTTTTGTTTGTACGGGTAAACAAGGTAAGGGGTCGAAATTAGTTTTAAACAATATATCACTGTAACAAGACATTTCGATACTTATAACCAGCGTCTACTAAAAATATACAAGTATATCTAAAGTTTACTTCGGTAAAGAGCTAATGTCTACCTGGCCTGAATTTAACTTCCTGGTAATCACCACTCCTTTGTTTCGTATACACAATTAACGTTTGAAATGCGTTATAAAATGAATATAAAACATATATATCATCAGTTCAAAGTCTACAGTCATGTCTTATGATAATAATACAAAACTCAACACTTACCTTAGAACCTTAGAAGTGTCTGATGTTAACGAATGATTCGTCGTTGTGTATATCACTTCCAAGTATGTACCTGTTATTATGTCGATATTACGACCAGTCTACTGTATGTGCTTCACAATCACAAAAGTTATATTTAGTTCTACATTGAGTAACGTGATCTTTTTAATGTACTGCACATATGTCGGTGGTGTTCATATGAACAACTTTTAACAACAAGCACCGTAAGTCATGGTACATAACTTCTCTACACATTTCGATATAGGTTGTCGCATGTTGAACAATCCTATGTTCAGAGGATTATCTTTCTTGAGGCAATAGCATTTGTTTGTTTATTGTGCACAACATAGTGTTGACAATATCCATGAAATTTTGTTCTAATTTCAGACACGTAATAAGGTAACACTCAACGAGAATGCTATGTTCCGTAATCCTGTTGAATCCGCGCCAAATGATACAAATCGTTACCTTTACCTTTCGCTACATCGTTAATTGTATGAGCCGTTTAAAAGCACGATGCTAATTTTTTGATAGTAATGTAATTACAACATTTGATGATATTTTGATTATGACGGGCTTATCATGATGTTCAGGTGAAACGCTGGTTGTTGTTGTTGTTTCATAAATAGTATCAATTCCAATAGAATTGAAATGGTTTTTTGAACACATACTAGTTTTCCAGGAAAAAATCTTTTTGATCATACGTATATAAAACTACTAAGAATGTGGACGGATGAGGATACAGCTGGACTTTAACCTAGATCGAAAGCGAGGTGAATATATATTCAAAGTTCGCGATAGCATATCAAACAACGGATGGGGTATTTTTTATATAGTATTGCAACGCATAAGAGCTGCCTTAGTCTTAGTTAGTCATAAAGGATACCGTAACAAAATACGATTGGTCTAGGGTAGCATGTTAAAAGTTTGATATATGGATACATGTGTGCAATATACCGTCAATCCAGGGTCAACGCAACAGGTGCCCCTGAAGGGATAATTTATTTTGGTCTTAAAAGCAATCATCAGTAGTTTATGTACTCAAGAGTATTACTTTTTTACTTTTATCTATTTATTCATGTATTGTGTTATTTTTTCCTTCTTCATCGTGACAATCGGTGAACTGTTAATGTGGATATTTTTTATATGCACTTTTGTATCAGGCGGTGTATACGCTGTTGGCCCTGTTATATATTTAAAACATACTGTCATTGTCTGATTTTTTTCTGTTAGGACAGTCATATTTAGTCACATATCTAAATATATCTTAGTTGATGTCTATATGCAGTTACCATTTTTGTTAGTACGGGTAAACAAGGTAAGGGGTCGAAATTAGTTTTAAACAATATATCACTGTAACAAGACATTTCGATACTTATAACCAGCGTCTACTAAAAATATACAAGTATATCTAAAGTTTACTTCGGTAAAGAGCTAATGTCTACCTGGCCTGAATTTAACTTCCTGGTAATCACCACTCCTTTGTTTCGTATACACAATTAACGTTTGAAATGCGTTATAAAATGAATATAAAACATATATATCATCAGTTCAAAGTCTACAGTCATGTCTTATGATAATAATACAAAACTCAACACTTACCTTAGAACCTTAGAAGTGTCTGATGTTAACGAATGATTCGTCGTTGTGTATATCACTTCCAAGTATGTACCTGTTATTATGTCGATATTACGACCAGTCTACTGTATGTGCTTCACAATCACAAAAGTTATATTTAGTTCTACATTGAGTAACGTGATCTTTTTAATGTACTGCACATATGTCGGTGGTGTTCATATGAACAACTTTTAACAACAAGCACCGTAAGTCATGGTACATAACTTCTCTACACATTTCGATATAGGTTGTCGCATGTTGAACAATCCTATGTTCAGAGGATTATCTTTCTTGAGGCAATAGCATTTGTTTGTTTATTGTGCACAACATAGTGTTGACAATATCCATGAAATTTTGTTCTAATTTCAGACACGTAATAAGGTAACACTCAACGAGAATGCTATGTTCCGTAATCCTGTTGAATCCGCGCCAAATGATACAAATCGTTACCTTTACCTTTCGCTACATCGTTAATTGTATGAGCCGTTTAAAAGCACGATGCTAATTTTTGATAGTAATGTAATTACAACATTTGATGATATTTTGATTATGACGGGCTTATCATGATGTTCAGGTGAAACGCTGGTTGTTGTTGTTGTTTCATAAATAGTATCAATTCCAATAGAATTGAAATGGTTTTTTGAACACATACTAGTTTTCCAGGAAAAAGTCTTTTTGATCATACGTATATAAAACTACTAAGAATGTGGACGGATGAGGATACAGCTGGACTTTAACCTAGATCGAAAGCGAGGTGAATATATATTCAAAGTTCGCGATAGCATATCAAACAACGGATGGGGTATTTTTTATATAGTATTGCAACGCATAAGAGCTGCCTTAGTCTTAGTTAGTCATAAAGGATACCGTAACAAAATACGATTGGTCTAGGGTAGCATGTTAAAAGTTTGATATATGGATACATGTGTGCAATATACCGTCAATCCAGGGTCAACGCAACAGGTGCCCCTGAAGGCATAATTTATTTTGGTCTTAAAAGCAATCATCAGTAGTTTATGTACTCAAGAGTATTACTTTTTTACTTTTATCTATTTATTCATGTATTGTGTTATTTTTTCCTTCTTCATCGTGACAATCAGTGAACTGTTAATGTGGATATTTTTTATATGCACTTTTGTATCAGGCGGTGTATACGCTGTTGGCCCTGTTATATCTTTAAAACATACTGTCATTGTCTGATTTTTTTCTGTTAGGACAGTCATATTTAGTCACATATCTAAATATATCTTAGTTGATGTCTATATGCAGTTACCATTTTTGTTTGTACGGGTAAACAAGGTAAGGGGTCGAAATTAGTTTTAAACAATATACCACTGTAACAAGACATTTCGATACTTATAACCAGCGTCTACTAAAAATATACAAGTATATCTAAAGTTTACTTCGGTAAAGAGCTAATGTCTACCTGGCCTGAATTTAACTTACTGGTAATCACCACTCCTTTGTTTCGTATACACAATTAACGTTTGAAATGCGTTATAAAATGAATATAAAACATATATATCATCAGTTCAAAGTCTACAGTCATGTCTTATGATAATAATACAAAACTCAACACTTACCTTAGAACCTTAGAAGTGTCTGATGTTAACGAATGATTCGTCGTTGTGTATATCACTTCCAAGTATGTACCTGTTATTATGTCGATATTACGACCAGTCTACTGTATGTGCTTCACAATCACAAAAGTTATATTTAGTTCTACATTGAGTAACGTGATCTTTTTAATGTACTGCACATATGTCGGTGGTGTTCATATGAACAACTTTTAACAACAAGCACCGTAAGTCATGGTACATAACTTCTCTACACATTTCGATATAGGTTGTCGCATGTTGAACAATCCTATGTTCAGAGGATTATCTTTCTTGAGGCAATAGCATTTGTTTGTTTATTGTGCACAACATAGTGTTGACAATATCCATGAAATTTTGTTCTAATTTCAGACACGTAATAAGGTAACACTCAACGAGAATGCTATGTTCCGTAATCCTGTTGAATCCGCGCCAAATGATACAAATCGTTACCTTTACCTTTCGCTACATCGTTAATTGTATGAGCCGTTTAAAAGCACGATGCTAATTTTTGATAGTAATGTAATTACAACATTTGATGATATTTTGATTATGACGGGCTTATCATGATGTTCAGGTGAAACGCTGGTTGTTGTTGTTGTTTCATAAATAGTATCAATTCCAATAGAATTGAAATGGTTTTTTGAACACATACTAGTTTTCCAGGAAAAAATCTTTTTGATCATACGTATATAAAACTACTAAGAATGTGGACGGATGAGGATACAGCTGGACTTTAACCTAGATCGAAAGCGAGGTGAATATATATTCAAAGTTCGCGATAGCATATCAAACAACGGATGGGGTATTTTTTATATAGTATTGCAACGCATAAGAGCTGCCTTAGTCTTAGTTAGTCATAAAGGATACCGTAACAAAATACGATTGGTCTAGGGTAGCATGTTAAAAGTTTGATATATGGATACATGTGTGCAATATACCGTCAATCCAGGGTCAACGCAACAGGTGCCCCTGAAGGGATAATTTATTTTGGTCTTAAAAGCAATCATCAGTAGTTTATGTACTCAAGAGTATTACTTTTTTACTTTTATCTATTTATTCATGTATTGTGTTATTTTTTCCTTCTTCATCGTGACAATCGGTGAACTGTTACTGTGGATATTTTTTGATATGCACTTTTGTATCAGGCGGTGTATACGCTGTTGGCCCTGTTATATATTTAAAACATACTGTCATTGTCTGATTTTTTTCTGTTAGGACAGTCATATTTAGTCACATATCTAAATATATCTTAGTTGATGTCTATATGCAGTTACCATTTTTGTTTGTACGGGTAAACAAGGTAAGGGGTCGAAATTAGTTTTAAACAATATATCACTGTAACAAGACATTTCGATACTTATAACCAGCGTCTACTAAAAATATACAAGTATATCTAAAGTTTACTTCGGTAAAGAGCTAATGTCTACCTGGCCTGAATTTAACTTCCTGGTAATCACCACTCCTTTGTTTCGTATATACAATTAACGTTTGAAATGCGTTATAAAATGAATATAAAACATATATATCATCAGTTCAAAGTCTACAGTCATGTCTTATGATAATAATACAAAACTCAACACTTACCTTAGAACCTTAGAAGTGTCTGATGTTAACGAATGATTCGTCGTTGTGTATATCACTTCCAAGTATGTACCTGTTATTATGTCGATATTACGACCAGTCTACTGTATGTGCTTCACAATCACAAAAGTTATATTTAGTTCTACATTGAGTAACGTGATCTTTTTAATGTACTGCACATATGTCGGTGGTGTTCATATGAACAACTTTTAACAACAAGCACCGTAAGTCATGGTACATAACTTCTCTACACATTTTGATATAGGTTGTCGCATGTTGAACAATCCTATGTTCAGAGGATTATCTTTCTTGAGGCAATAGCATTTGTTTGTTTATTGTGCACAACATAGTGTTGACAATATCCATGAAATTTTGTTCTAATTTCAGACACGTAATAAGGTAACACTCAACGAGAATGCTATGTTCCGTAATCCTGTTGAATCCGCGCCAAATGATACAAATCGTTACCTTTACCTTTCGCTACATCGTTAATTGTATGAGCCGTTTAAAAGCACGATGCTAATTTTTGATAGTAATGTAATTACAACATTTGATGATATTTTGATTATGACGGGCTTATCATGATGTTCAGGTGAAACGCTGGTTGTTGTTGTTGTTTCATAAATAGTATCAATTCCAATAGAATTGAAATGGTTTTTTGAACACATACTAGTTTTCCAGGAAAAAATCTTTTTGATCATACGTATATAAAACTACTAAGAATGTGGACGGATGAGGATACAGCTGGACTTTAACCTAGATCGAAAGCGAGGTGAATATATATTCAAAGTTCGCGATAGCATATCAAACAACGGATGGGGTATTTTTTTATATAGTATTGCAACGCATAAGAGCTGCCTTAGTCTTAGTTAGTCATAAAGGATACCGTAACAAAATACGATTGGTCTAGGGTAGCATGTTAAAAGTTTGATATATGGATACATGTGTGCAATATACCGTCAATCCAGGGTCAACGCAACAGGTGCCCCTGAAGGGATAATTTATTTTGGTCTTAAAAGCAATCATCAGTAGTTTATGTACTCAAGAGTATTACTTTTTTACTTTTATCTATTTATTCATGTATTGTGTTATTTTTTCCTTCTTCATCGTGACAATCGGTGAACTGTTAATGTGGATATTTTTTATATGCACTTTTGTATCAGGCGGTGTATACGCTGTTGGCCCTGTTATATATTTAAAACATACTGTCATTGTCTGATTTTTTTCTGTTAGGACAGTCATATTTAGTCACATATCTAAATATATCTTAGTTGATGTCTATATGCAGTTACCATTTTTGTTTGTACGGGTAAACAAGGTAAGGGGTCGAAATTAGTTTTAAACAATATATCACTGTAACAAGACATTTCGATACTTATAACCAGCGTCTACTAAAAATATACAAGTATATCTAAAGTTTACTTCGGTAAAGAGCTAATGTCTACCTGGCCTGAATTTAACTTCCTGGTAATCACCACTCCTTTGTTTCGTATACACAATTAACGTTTGAAATGCGTTATAAAATGAATATAAAACATATATATCATCAGTTCAAAGTCTACAGTCATGTCTTATGATAATAATACAAAACTCAACACTTACCTTAGAACCTTAGAAGTGTCTGATGTTAACGAATGATTCGTCGTTGTGTATATCACTTCCAAGTATGTACCTGTTATTATGTCGATATTACGACCAGTCTACTGTATGTGCTTCACAATCACAAAAGTTATATTTAGTTCTACATTGAGTAACGTGATCTTTTTAATGTACTGCACATATGTCGGTGGTGTTCATATGAACAACTTTTAACAACAAGCACCGTAAGTCATGGTACATAACTTCTCTACACATTTCGATATAGGTTGTCGCATGTTGAACAATCCTATGTTCAGAGGATTATCTTTCTTGAGGCAATAGCATTTGTTTGTTTATTGTGCACAACATAGTGTTGACAATATCCATGAAATTTTGTTCTAATTTCAGACACGTAATAAGGTAACACTCAACGAGAATGCTATGTTCCGTAATCCTGTTGAATCCGCGCCAAATGATACAAATCGTTACCTTTACCTTTCGCTACATCGTTAATTGTATGAGCCGTTTAAAAGCACGATGCTAATTTTTGATAGTAATGTAATTACAACATTTGATGATATTTTGATTATGACGGGCTTATCATGATGTTCAGGTGAAACGCTGGTTGTCGTTGTTGTTTCATAAATAGTATCAATTCCAATAGAATTGAAATGGTTTTGAACACATACTAGTTTTCCAGGAAAAAATCTTTTTGATCATACGTATATAAAACTACTAAGAATGTGGACGGATGAGGATACAGCTGGACTTTAACCTAGATCGAAAGCGAGGTGAATATATATTCAAAGTTCGCGATAGCATATCAAACAACGGATGGGGTATTTTTTATATAGTATTGCAACGCATAAGAGCTGCCTTAGTCTTAGTTAGTCATAAAGGATACCGTAACAAAATACGATTGGTCTAGGGTAGCATGTTAAAAGTTTGATATATGGATACATGTGTGCAATATACCGTCAATCCAGGGTCAACGCAACAGGTGCCCCTGAAGGCATAATTTATTTTGGTCTTAAAAGCAATCATCAGTAGTTTATGTACTCAAGAGTATTACTTTTTTACTTTTATCTATTTATTCATGTATTGTGTTATTTTTTCCTTCTTCATCGTGCCAATCGGTGAACTGTTAATGTGGATATTTTTTATATGCACTTTTGTATCAGGCGGTGTATACGCTGTTGGCCCTGTTATATATTTAAAACATACTGTCATTGTCTGATTTTTTTTCTGTTAGGACAGTCATATTTAGTCACATATCTAAATATATCTTAGTTGATGTCTATATGCAGTTACCATTTTTGTTTGTACGGGTAAACAAGGTAAGGGGTCGAAATTAGTTTTAAACAATATATCACTGTAACAAGACATTTCGATACTTATAACCAGCGTCTACTAAAAATATACAAGTATATCTAAAGTTTACTTCGGTAAAGAGCTAATGTCTACCTGGCCTGAATTTAACTTCCTGGTAATCACCACTCCTTTGTTTCGTATACACAATTAACGTTTGAAATGCGTTATAAAATGAATATAAAACATATATATCATCAGTTCAAAGTCTACAGTCATGTCTTATGATAATAATACAAAACTCAACACTTACCTTAGAACCTTAGAAGTGTCTGATGTTAACGAATGATTCGTCGTTGTGTATATCACTTCCAAGTATGTACCTGTTATTATGTCGATATTACGACCAGTCTACTGTATGTGCTTCACAATCACAAAAGTTATATTTAGTTCTACATTGAGTAACGTGATCTTTTTAATGTACTGCACATATGTCGGTGGTGTTCATATGAACAACTTTTAACAACAAGCACCGTAAGTCATGGTACATAACTTCTCTACACATTTCGATATAGGTTGTCGCATGTTGAACAATCCTATGTTCAGAGGATTATCTTTCTTGAGGCAATAGCATTTGTTTGTTTATTGTGCACAACATAGTGTTGACAATATCCATGAAATTTTGTTCTAATTTCAGACACGTAATAAGGTAACACTCAACGAGAATGCTATGTTCCGTAATCCTGTTGAATCCGCGCCAAATGATACAAATCGTTACCTTTACCTTTCGCTACATCGTTAATTGTATGAGCCGTTTAAAAGCACGATGCTAATTTTTGATAGTAATGTAATTACAACATTTGATGATATTTTGATTATGACGGGCTTATCATGATGTTCAGGTGAAACGCTGGTTGTTGTTGTTGTTTCATAAATAGTATCAATTCCAATAGAATTGAAATGTTTTTTTGAACACATACTAGTTTTCCAGGAAAAAATCTGTTTGATCATACGTATATAAAACTACTAAGAATGTGGACGGATGAGGATACAGCTGGACTTTAACCTAGATCGAAAGCGAGGTGAATATATATTCAAAGTTCGCGATAGCATATCAAACAACGGATGGGGTATTTTTTATATAGTATTGCAACGCATAAGAGCTGCCTTAGTCTTAGTTAGTCATAAAGGATACCGTAACAAAATACGATTGGTCTAGGGTAGCATGTTAAAAGTTTGATATATGGATACATGTGTGCAATATACCGTCAATCCAGGGTCAACGCAACAGGTGCCCCTGAAGGGATAATTTATTTTGGTCTTAAAAGCAATCATCAGTAGTTTATGTACTCAAGAGTATTACTTTTTTACTTTTATCTATTTATTCATGTATTGTGTTATTTTTTCCTTCTTCATCGTGACAATCGGTGAACTGTTAATGTGGATATTTTTATATGCACTTTTGTATCAGGCGGTGTATACGCTGTTGGCCCTGTTATATATTTAAAACATACTGTCATTGTCTGATTTTTTTCTGTTAGGACAGTCATATTTAGTCACATATCTAAATATATCTTAGTTGATGTCTATATGCAGTTACCATTTTTGTTTGTACGGGTAAACAAGGTAAGGGGTCGAAATTAGTTTTAAACAATATATCACTGTAACAAGACATTTCGATACTTATAACCAGCGTCTACTAAAAACATACAAGTATATCTAAAGTTTACTTCGGTAAAGAGCTAATGTCTACCTGGCCTGAATTTAACTTCCTGGTAATCACCACTCCTTTGTTTCGTATACACAATTAACGTTTGAAATGCGTTATAAAATGAATATAAAACATATATATCATCAGTTCAAAGTCTACAGTCATGTCTTATGATAATAATACAAAACTCAACACTTACCTTAGAACCTTAGAAGTGTCTGATGTTAACGAATGATTCGTCGTTGTGTATATCACTTCCAAGTATGTACCTGTTATTATGTCGATATTACGACCAGTCTACTGTATGTGCTTCACAATCACAAAAGTTATATTTAGTTCTACATTGAGTAACGTGATCTTTTTAATGTACTGCACATATGTCGGTGGTGTTCATATGAACAACTTTTAACAACAAGCACCGTAAGTCATGGTACATAACTTCTCTACACATTTTGATATAGGTTGTCGCATGTTGAACAATCCTATGTTCAGAGGATTATCTTTCTTGAGGCAATAGCATTTGTTTGTTTATTGTGCACAACATAGTGTTGACAATATCCATGAAATTTTGTTCTAATTTCAGACACGTAATAAGGTAACACTCAACGAGAATGCTATGTTCCGTAATCCTGTTGAATCCGCGCCAAATGATACAAATCGTTACCTTTACCTTTCGCTACATCGTTAATTGTATGAGCCGTTTAAAAGCACGATGCTAATTTTTGATAGTAATGTAATTACAACATTTGATGATATTTTGATTATGACGGGCTTATCATGATGTTCAGGTGAAACGCTGGTTGTTGTTGTTGTTTCATAAATAGTATCAATTCCAATAGAATTGAAATGTTTTTTTGAACACATACTAGTTTTCCAGGAAAAAATCTGTTTGATCATACGTATATAAAACTACTAAGAATGTGGACGGATGAGGATACAGCTGGACTTTAACCTAGATCGAAAGCGAGGTGAATATATATTCAAAGTTCGCGATAGCATATCAAACAACGGATGGGGTATTTTTTTATATAGTATTGCAACGCATAAGAGCTGCCTTAGTCTTAGTTAGTCATAAAGGATACCGTAACAAAATACGATTGGTCTAGGGTAGCATGTTAAAAGTTTGATATATGGATACATGTGTGCAATATACCGTCAATCCAGGGTCAACGCAACAGGTGCCCCTGAAGGGATAATTTATTTTGGTCTTAAAAGCAATCATCAGTAGTATATGTACTCAAGAGTATTACTTTTTTACTTTTATCTATTTATTCATGTTTTGTGTTATTTTTTCCTTCTTCATCGTGACAATCGGTGAACTGTTACTGTGGATATTTTTTTATCTGCACTTTTGTATCAGGCGGTGTATACGCTGTTGGCCCTGTTATATATTTAAAACATACTGTCATTGTCTGATTTTTTTCTGTTAGGACAGTCATATTTAGTCACATATCTAAATATATCTTAGTTGATGTCTATATGCAGTTACCATTTTTGTTTGTACGGGTAAACAAGGTAAGGGGTCGAAATTAGTTTTAAACAATATATCACTGTAACAAGACATTTCGATACTTATAACCAGCGTCTACTAAAAACATACAAGTATATCTAAAGTTTACTTCGGTAAAGAGCTAATGTCTACCTGGCCTGAATTTAACTTCCTGGTAATCACCACTCCTTTGTTTCGTATATACAATTAACGTTTGAAATGCGTTATAAAATGAATATAAAACATATATATCATCAGTTCAAAGTCTACAGTCATGTCTTATGATAATAATACAAAACTCAACACTTACCTTAGAACCTTAGAAGTGTCTGATGTTAACGAATGATTCGTCGTTGTGTATATCACTTCCAAGTATGTACCTGTTATTATGTCGATATTACGACCAGTCTACTGTATGTGCTTCACAATCACAAAAGTTATATTTAGTTCTACATTGAGTAACGTGATCTTTTTAATGTACTGCACATATGTCGGTGGTGTTCATATGAACAACTTTTAACAACAAGCACCGTAAGTCATGGTACATAACTTCTCTACACATTTTGATATAGGTTGTCGCATGTTGAACAATCCTATGTTCAGAGGATTATCTTTCTTGAGGCAATAGCATTTGTTTGTTTATTGTGCACAACATAGTGTTGACAATATCCATGAAATTTTGTTCTAATTTCAGACACGTAATAAGGTAACACTCAACGCGAATGCTATGTTCCGTAATCCTGTTGAATCCGCGCCAAATGATACAAATCGTTACCTTTACCTTTCGCTACATCGTTAATTGTATGAGCCGTTTAAAAGCACGATGCTAATTTTTGATAGTAATGTAATTACAACATTTGATGATATTTTGATTATGACGGGCTTATCATGATGTTCAGGTGAAACGCTGGTTGTTGTTGTTGTTTCATAAATAGTATCAATTCCAATAGAATTGAAATGGTTTTTGAACACATACTAGTTTTCCAGGAAAAAATCTTTTTGATCATACGTATATAAAACTACTAAGAATGTGGACGGATGAGGATACAGCTGGACTTTAACCTAGATCGAAAGCGAGGTGAATATATATTCAAAGTTCGCGATAGCATATCAAACAACGGATGGGGTATTTTTTTATATAGTATTGCAACGCATAAGAGCTGCCTTAGTCTTAGTTAGTCATAAAGGATACCGTAACAAAATACGATTGGTCTAGGGTAGCATGTTAAAAGTTTTATATACACATACATGTGTGCAATATACCGTCAATCCAGGGTCAACGCAACAGGTGCCCCTGAAGGGATAATTTATTTTGGTCTTAAAAGCAATCATCAGTAGTATATGTACTCAAGAGTATTACTTTTTTACTTTTATCTATTTATTCATGTATTGTGTTATTTTTTCCTTCTTCATCGTGACAATCGTAGAACTGTTAATGTGGATACATTTTATATGCACTTTTGTATCAGGCGGTGTATACGCTGTTGGCCCTGTTATATCTTTAAAACATACTGTCATTGTCTGATTTTTTTCTGTTAGGACAGTCATATTTAGTCACATATCTAAATATATCTTAGTTGATGTCTATATGCAGTTACCATTTTTGTTTGTACGGGTAAACAAGGTAAGGGGTCGAAATTAGTTTTAAACAATATATCACTGTAACAAGACATTTCGATACTTATAACCAGCGTCTACTAAAAACATACAAGTATATCTAAAGTTTACTTCGGTAAAGAGCTAATGTCTACCTGGCCTGAATTTAACTTCCTGGTAATCACCACTCCTTTGTTTCGTATACACAATTAACGTTTGAAATGCGTTATAAAATGAATATAAAACATATATATCATCAGTTCAAAGTCTACAGTCATGTCTTATGATAATAATACAAAACTCAACACTTACCTTAGAACCTTAGAAGTGTCTGATGTTAACGAATGATTCGTCGTTGTGTATATCACTTCCAAGTATGTACCTGTTATTATGTCGATATTACGACCAGTCTACTGTATGTGCTTCACAATCACAAAAGTTATATTTAGTTCTACATTGAGTAACGTGATCTTTTTAATGTACTGCACATATGTCGGTGGTGTTCATATGAACAACTTTTAACAACAAGCACCGTAAGTCATGGTACATAACTTCTCTACACATTTCGATATAGGTTGTCGCATGTTGAACAATCCTATGTTCAGAGGATTATCTTTCTTGAGGCAATAGCATTTGTTTGTTTATTGTGCACAACATAGTGTTGACAATATCCATGAAATTTTGTTCTAATTTCAGACACGTAATAAGGTAACACTCAACGAGAATGCTATGTTCCGTAATCCTGTTGAATCCGCGCCAAATGATACAAATCGTTACCTTTACCTTTCGCTACATCGTTAATTGTATGAGCCGTTTAAAAGCACGATGCTAATTTTTGATAGTAATGTAATTACAACATTTGATGATATTTTGATTATGACGGGCTTATCATGATGTTCAGGTGAAACGCTGGTTGTTGTTGTTGTTTCATAAATAGTATCAATTCCAATAGAATTGAAATGGTTTTTGAACACATACTAGTTTTCCAGGAAAAAGTCTTTTTGATCATACGTATATAAAACTACTAAGAATGTGGACGGAAGAGGATACAGCTGGACTTTAACCTAGATCGAAAGCGAGGTGAATATATATTCAAAGTTCGCGATAGCATATCAAACAACGGATGGGGTATTTTTTATATAGTATTGCAACGCATAAGAGCTGCCTTAGTCTTAGTTAGTCATAAAGGATACCGTAACAAAATACGATTGGTCTAGGGTAGCATGTTAAAAGTTTGATATATGGATACATGTGTGCAATATACCGTCAATCCGGGGTCAACGCAACAGGTGCCCCTGAAGGGATAATTTATTTTGGTCTTAAAAGCAATCATCAGTAGTATATGTACTCAATAGTATTACTTTTTTACTTTTATCTATTTATGCATGTATTGTGTTATTGTTTCCTTCTTCATCGTGATAATCGGAGAACTGTTAATGTGGATACATTTTATATGCACTTTTGTATCAGGCGGTGTATACGCTGTTGGCCCTGTTATATCTTTAAAACATACTGTCATTGTCTGATTTTTTTCTGTTAGGACAGTCATATTTAGTCACATATCTAAATATATCTTAGTTGATGTCTATATGCAGTTACCATTTTTGTTTGTACGGGTAAACAAGGTAAGGGGTCGAAATTAGTTTTAAACAATATATCACTGTAACAAGACATTTCGATACTTATAACCAGCGTCTACTAAAAACATACAAGTATATCTAAAGTTTACTTCGGTAAAGAGCTAATGTCTACCTGGCCTGAATTTAACTTCCTGGTAATCACCACTCCTTTGTTTCGTATACACAATTAACGTTTGAAATGCGTTATAAAATGAATATAAAACATATATATCATCAGTTCAAAGTCTACAGTCATGTCTTATGATAATAATACAAAACTCAACACTTACCTTAGAACCTTAGAAACTATTAAGAATGTGGACGGAAGAGGATACAGCTGGACTTTAACCTAGATCGAAAGCGAGGTGAAGATATATTCAAAGTTCGCGATAGCATATCAAACAACGGATGGGGTATTTTTTATATAGTATTGCAACGCATAAGAGCTGCCTTAGTCTTAGTTAGTCAAAAAGGATACCGTAACAAAATACGATTGGGTTGAGTTTATTTACACAAAAATAGCATAGAAAAATTAATAATAAGAATGACGGAGATGTAACTTTGTATTAAAAAAAATATAAATATTTCTGATTTTGTAGGTAGCTAGCGTTTCAAGACCATTAACAAAATGACGCAGAAGTCCTTAGGATTGAATAATTTCATACAATTTTACAATATTGACAAGTGCTTAGGCAGACAGAATTATTTTCACGCTTTATCGGGCAGTTGACCGATTCTGGTAGTCACTTGATGTTGCTTAAAGGTAACGAGCTTATCCGAATCATCAAGGACCAGGTTATAGATAAACAGATTTTTAATGATTCCTGTTTACCCTCAATAGTCAAACAGATATCCAAACAGCAGGGGTCAATGGAGATGTGTATGTGTTAAAAAAAAGAAGGATCGTCTTGTTGTGTTCTTGGAAAGACGAGCAGGCGTTTGTAGTACGAGCTGAGTCTGTCCGGACTGCTTCCCATTTTGAGAAGTTCCCGATGGCATATTGAATGACATCGATATTTTGGCATACGTTTCGCTGATTTGAACCTTTATTCCTTTAACTTTTCAATGTATTGTTGTTTCCTGGTGCTAATATATTTTTTTTCTTTATTTCTTTATTTTCTTTAATTTATTTTTCAATATTTGTTCTGAAATATGCATGTTTTATCATTCGACATTTTAAGAGGGGTTGTATATGTACCTATGTACATTAGAACGATATTTTTCAGTTTTCACTACGATTCCTAGGTTGAAATATATATTCATTTTCCTGCTCGTCTTTGTATCTAATGTGTTAATCATCGGATGTACTATTTCTTATAAAACTTAAACACATGTAAACACATATTCGGATATATCAATAAAATTACCCATACCGAAATGAGGAGTTTTTGGAGAAAATAAAAGATCGAAGCAGGAAACTCTATTCTTGTGGAAATAAGTAGTGTTAAGCGATAGTTCTTAGAATGATCATGCACATGCCTACTGAACTTCCTTGTAAAAACATTAGGGTCATCCACTGTAAATCATTTTGCAAAGACATTTAATTAGGAACTTGTTCCATGTATAGATGCTTAATAGCATGTGTGTACTTTCCATGTTTTAATTGCATATCAAATATTGACGGCTAGAATGTATATAAATGTATGTATTGTACATAAATGTTGTTTATCAACTACGACGATCTGTGGCAATTGTAAAAAAACACCATATGGTTTACAATAGTTAATTTTATTTGTGCTTCACATCCATGTCCATGGTTTGCTCTCACCCTCACCTCCGCGTGGCCTCTCTTCTCCCTTTCCCGTTCGTGCTCTCCCCAAGGGAGCTCTCCCTTCCCCGTCCGGGGGAGCTCCCTCTCCTTCAGCGTTCTCCTCTTACACCTTTAGCTTTTTCCTCTATATCTCATATCCCCTGTACTTAAGTTTAGCAACGTTCCTTCAGCCCCGCCTCTCTGCATATAATTAACATTGCACGTGCGGAAACATATGTACCTGATCATCGCTCCCCTTCCAAGTAATCTATCTACTATTGTCATCGCTTATCCTGACTATAGCAATACCATCTAAGATTTGAGTGATCCTTTCCCTGTTCTATCACTCAGGAAATCACATGGCCTACACCCCTGAGCTCTGTATCAGATTCTACACACAACCTGTCAATCACAGGTGTTGTTTTCCCTAGTCGAGTATTGCATGACTTGTGACCTGCTCTCTCTGATAATTACTATTTTAAATGATGTATTAAACTTCTACATATTCTAAGCCCATTTTGTTACATACCTTCACCGCCAAGAATATTAACTAATATTCCGTAATCAATATAAAATGGCACATTATCATGCTAATCAATATGTATGAAATATATTGTAATCTATTATAATGAATACTCCGTTTCTCCCGATTCATGTCCATTATACTTCTAGTGTCCTATTTGAAACACATTTCGTGTTTAGTCCGTTTCTAGAATACTTTCAAAAGCTTCCGAGGTATGTCCTATTAAGAATGAATACTATCACTTTATACCTGTCCAATAAACTTAAAGCTTCCAGTGTCATATTCTAAATGCTAACATACAATTGTACATGCAATAAATCTTTCACCAGTCAGTTATATTTCCTGGTATCAGTTCACAACACAGTACACGACAATTATAGTTCAAGACGACAATATTTCAATTCACAAAATGAATCATCCCTTTACTAAAGTACTTAATCCAACAGTTGACGAAAGCAATTGATCCAACAGTTCGTTTACTACTATAATTGTTATCAGTTTTTGATAGTTTAGACGACACCAGTCTATTCCACGTACAACAACACTTTGTCAATATTAAGGTCACACAAGTTACAATTCCACAGAGTTCCAATCACGATAATACAGGACCTGACACAAATATTACTAGCTAAGTAGTGCTCAGCAAACTTCGGTAACAGATTCCATCGCTAATCCACAAGGTGCATCTTCCACCTTACATAATAACGGAAAACTTTGGTACCATCCAAATGTTCTCCAACACGGCCTATCGGTCCTTGCCATGGTGATGGGGTAACTATTCACGTTCCCACAAAGCGTAATCCCCACTTCCCGTATCAGCAAACGGCATCACCTCCGAGATATAATTCCTATTTCTCAATTCTTCAATGGAATATGTTACAGAATTACCAACTCACCAAACCAACCACAAAGTTTCGCCCAAGTGTTAGGTTTCGTTACGATTTTTCCTAATTCTTCATCAACTCACATATCTACTGTATTTACTTGCCTTATCAATTGAGCTCATTGCGCTATACATCATGAACCCCTTCCGTGGTCACCATGTGGTTCAGATACCACTCTGAAATGTTTCAGTTGTCCATAATTGACACCACATCCACATGATCTCAAGACAATGCTATCGTAGGTCAAGTAAATTTCACACGGCCTTTTCCAATACTACTTTTACAACACAAGTTCCATTTACACATAAAGGAATACACTGGTTACATCCTCCGTCACAACATAGATAATGTTACTACTATCTACAGTTTCGTATAACGCAACATTGTCTACAAACTGCTGATTTCTCTAAAAGCAAAGTTTCTCCAGAAACAAGGGTTGTCTAGGTCTCTTCTTTCCGATGATATCACATCCTTGTCCATGGTTTGCTCTCACCCTCACTTCCGCATGGCCTCTCTTCTCCCTTTCCCGTTCGTGCTCTCCCCAAGGGAGCTCTCCCTTCCCCGTCCGGGGGAGCTCCCTCTCCTTCAGCGTTCTGCTCTGACAACTTTAGCTTTTTCCTCTATATCTCATATCCCCTGTACTTAAGTTTAGCAACGTTCCTTCAGCCCCGCCTCTCTGCATATAATTAACATTGCACGTGCGGAAACATATGTACCTGATCATTGCTCCCCTTCCAAGTAATCTATCTACTATTGTCATCGCTTATCCTGACTATAGCAATACCATCTAAGATTTGAGTGATCCTTTCCCTGTTCTATCACTCAGGAAATCACATGGCCTACACCCCTGAGCTCTGTATCAGATTCTACACACAACCTGTCAATCACAGGTGTTGTTTTCCCTAGTCGAGTATTGCATGACTTGTGACCTGCTCTCTCTGATAAATACTATTTTAAATGGTGTATTACACTTCTACATATTCTAAGCCCATTTTGTTACACAATTTTCTATGTTCCTTGTATCAGGTATGCATATAGGGAAGACAGTTAGAAGTAAAAAAAAAAAAAAAACCCAGCAGAGTTCGATAGTAAGTAACGTGATTGGTCACTTCATCACATCATCGGTCAGTCTCTTCAGCAGGTGTTTTAAGTGAAGATAGACATTGTTGCACACAATTTTATTTACGACTTTTAATTGGTTTATAGACGATGCTTATAATATCATGATAAACCAGACTGATGCTGAATGTATCTTCGACAATATATTTGGGAGTTGTATGTCGCTTAAGACATGCATTATTGGAATCATTTCATGAACACGTACATGTAAACATTTGCCGACGATGACCTCGCAAAAGAATGGTACGGAGCATCTATATGATAAGGAGACTTCAAACAATTAAACTGGGTATTCTGCGGAAACAGCTACAAGACATTGGGTTTTGGACACCGTCATCTACGTCTAAAGCTATGGTATTTATTGCAAAAATAAAACAAGGGGTCGATTCACGTTCGTCAAACACAAGATCGCTAACGACAAACAATCTGCCAAGTAATAATTCGACTGGTCCCTTAAAAACAATCAAATCCTCTCTATGTTAATGACAGTAGCCAAACATTTTGCTTGTTCTTGTGGCTCCAGAACACACACCACCATTTTGTCCGGTGCTGGAGGAACAAGACTACCCGTATCTAAGAATGTAAAGATTCAACCAGCAAAAGGGGACCTGGATAGATATGGAAGAACAAGAGTGGAAGGAGTTGATAGGAATAGAATTGTTTTAACAACGAGAAATGTTTCAGAGCTGCATGCAAGGCCTTGCATGTAAAAGTGTAAGAGCTGTGTCCTTCCCAATCAAGAAAGGTTGACTGAACAGTTCGAATAATCCATTTACGGCAACCACATCTATTAATGTGGTAAATTTGAGAGAAGAATTAACTCATCATCCTGGTCAAAATTGGGTCAAAACCTTGTTCTGAGCTAGAACAAGGTTTTTGATCAAAGGATAAGACCATGTGCAGAACTGCAAAGTAAAGAATGTAAAAACAAAATCAATTAAGCCTTGTTAGAAGAATAAACAGTGACAAAATTAATTCAGCAAGAAATTGATAAAGGTTTTCTATTGGGACCATTTCAACAACCACCATTTGAACAAATATATCATGTTAGTCCTATCAGGCTTGCGACAGGTAAATATTCTTGCAAAAAGAGGCTTACCGGAGATTTGCCTGCCCCTCATGAGGATGAGAACAATCCCAGTGCTAATAAACTTACCAATATGAAGGAGTGTTATCTTTCTTATGTTAGAATAGAGGATGCTATCAATGTTGTAAAGAAAATAGCACAAAATAGCATAGCGATATGAAAAACAGACATATCCGACGTATTTGATTTAATACCCATTCATTCCTTGCAATGGCATCTTTTCTGTGTGAATCGGGACGATCAGAGTATTACTACAACAAGCGCTTAGCTTTCGGATGTAGGTACAGCCCTAAGAAATTTGACAATTTATCACTAGCTTTTTGTTGGATCACACGTGAAAATTACAAGGCTGGGACTATCTTGCATCTGCTAGATGATTCCATAACTATCCATTCGCCACAGAAGGTTATTGGTGTGTGGTGGAATATTTAGGGATTGCGTTATATTCAGTAAAGATGGAAGCTATATTGCCTGTTCCCGAACCGGAGAGGTTTCTTCAGATGTTTAAAGAATTTCATGGAAGAAAGCCACTGACAAAGTTGGAGCTGTTGCAGCTCCTTTGGTATTTAAATTTTGCCTCGTGTGTGGTACCTGTTGGTAAGTCTTTTAGTTATTACTTGATCAAACTCCTTTCTTCGGATTAACCAGTTAAACTACAACTGTACTAAAGGCTTGTGGTATATCACATTATTGAACTCTTTTAATACATTTCATTTCACATGCAAAGTTATGTAAGATCATCTGTATTACATAATATGAAGGAATTACAATAGCTCTTATTTGTTACAATTCAACTCTACAAATAGGCCATGCATTTTATTTCTTCAAAAGATGCTATAATAAGGGTGTACAGTATATATTTGATTTTCTAGATGTCGAGATCATTTTTTTAAGTTCAATTAACCAGTTAAGGACATGAAACAGTTTTATTCTAAAGATAGATGTGTGAATTAAAAAAAAAAAAATCCTAAAGCTATATAGTATTCATCAAAACTACACAACCAATAGACCCGTTATCGTAAGTCATAAAACTATTATATCAAACCTAAGAAGCGATACAGGGCTATATATAGCGATCCTACAGGAACGGTACCAACAGTATGAACAATAAATGAATACGTATGTTATCGATTCAAATTATGCGATTTTGCAGTAAATAATATTATACGTATACATGGAATGTGATAAAAATTGTTATAAAATTTGAGAACATAGATAGCATTAAAGCTGGTATAAATACACTAAAATTAGCACATGCTCCTTTTTGTGAGACAAATAATGCTTACGCATTCTTTCCTTTAAATTTTAAATACAATACACAAACTGCTTTATTTATGTCTTCACTAGGAAGGGTATTAGTATAAGTATTACTGTTTACACTATACCTACACACAATTAAGAAAATGCAAGCCGCTTTAAGCATGGTTATTAATGTAATTAATAAACTTTTGAAAGCCTGGAAAAACATCTACAATTCAATATCTCCTTGCATAACATGACATCAAATCTATATTCCACTGAGTCTGATATATAGAGGTTCCCCAACGAGTGGGGATTGTTCATCATTTTTATCCAACTCTCGTTAGTTAATTTTCTAATTTTGAAAAGACACTCGCTAAAGCTCGTGGCTTTTCAAGATTAAGAACAAAATAAAAAAAATGCGAGAGTTAGATAAAAATGATTAACAATCGTCAATAGTACCGAAACTGATTTAGCCCATAACTTCTTAACTTGCAAATGTAAGCTTGTCAAGTTCAAATTTTCCAAAAGTGACAGCTAAATTCCGTGAACCAAATGACCACGCGACCAAATATAGGTCGTTATGAACGAAAGCTTATTATCTATTTTAGATGCACGACTTATATATTCGGTACTATATTTGTAAATGATATAATTTCACAAAACGAAATATTAGTTTGAAAATCATTGTTGCTGTGTGATTCATTAAAAAGGTAACTTGTTCAAATGACTCCGCTCAAGTATTCGAAGACGGCACCGTCATCGCGAAATCGAACGTAACCGCGGATTATTTGATAAATCGTTGTCAGATTCAATTATCGGTCCTTTCCTGGATTTCGTAGGTATGCTATCATGGGTCCTTGTGAATTTCAACACATATTTTTGAAACCGAGCTGGAGTGCTTGGCAATGTATATTTCACGTTTGTCAGTGTGTTAACACCAAATCTCATCAGTTTACTGACGAAAGACAAATGTTCCAAAATTTTTTTTTTTTTCATTTTTGTGTTTTGGATAAATATATTCGTAATAAAGATAAGTGGAATGATAAGAAAGTGTTTATTTGTTGATTATTTTTTCTGTTGGTACAATATCCGTACTGAATGACGCCGAACTAAAAAAGAAGCTCTAGGCTTAGACGTTAGATGCCGCGTTTCATTCAAATGACTACGATAAGAGAGACAGCGATTTAACTATTTTATATTACATTTTCTCATTGATTTGGTAATTCATTCATTGCTATCGCGGTACACTGCATATCGAGAATCATTGGGATGTGGGGAGTTTGGTCCCCCCCCCCCCCCATCCAGTTATGTTAATGTTGACAACCGACACACTCATAAAATGTGTGCGTGTTGATCTGTTGAAGACAGACGACAAAAAAAAAGAATAAGTGGGAGTAGAACAAAAGTCCGTGGTCATTGGCACAGAGGTTAGCAAATAAAATGTGTTTGGAGTCAAAAATGACCTATCGGAGGGTTAGAAAGTGGTTACACACTGCAGTGTGTAAACAAAAACAATATCACACTGCTATGCATTTTATCACGTGCCATATCAGTTGTGAAACAAGCGTAGGTATTGGATAAATAATATAATCCATTTTATACAGGTTCCTATTATGTATAATTAGTTTGTCCTTTTAATGTCTATATCTAGATTGTTTAAAATAATAATTGGAGTTTCTTCCATTCTACATATGTGGATTTTTTCCAAGAACTATTGCCTGTACTAATATTTGCCCAACGTCTATACTACAATACAGTATCATGTTTTGTTTACGTTACATTTATGCACTCGACAAGGAAGCTGTAGTTTCCTACCATATATTGATATCACTAGAACATTGTTCTATGTATATGTTTATTGTGTAAATTGGGTCAGATTAATATATATAAGAATGCATGGGGGTGTCTGTATTAGGTAGACTTAAATGATACATGTATAATAACATAAATATTTTTAAATTAATGTAACTGTATCGTTATCGTCACGAAGGCGTCCGTACATATCCGTTTTGTATATAATTGAGTTAAATATGTACAGTTATTGACAATTGCATTGGTTGCAACATTTAGGGACGTTGTTTGATATTTCTAACGATGCGTGTTCCTTATGATATGATAGCAGTTACCACGAGTATTTTAACAACAAACACCGTAGCTCATGGCGCAGACTTCACTACCCATTATGATATAGCTTGTCGCATGTTCCTATGTTCAGAGGAGTGATCTCTCTTGGGGCAATAGCATTTGTTTGTTTATAGCATTCAATACAGTGCTGACGACATCAATGGAATTTTTTTGTTCTAAATTCAGACACGTAAGAAGGTAATACCCAACGAGAAGGTGTCTACATTGACGTTTTGATCAGACTTTATTCAAATCCAAGACATGCAATTTTGATAATGATATTAGGTGATGCTGCCATGAGCTCAAAATAATGAAAACTCAATAACTAATTGCAATGCTTTGTTCCGTAATCCTGTTGAACCGCGCTATGTGAAGTAAACCGGCACCTATATCGTCCGCTTCATCGTTATTTGTATGAGCCGTACTAATACTTTATTTCTGATGGCTATGTTATTACAGCATTCGATGATACTTTGATGATGATAGGCTTATCATGATGTTCAGGTGAAACACTTGTTATTGTGGTCAATTAGTTGTACTAATTCCAATAAAATTGAAACAGTTTTTTGAACACATACTAATTGCTTAGGAAAACAAATCGTTTTTTATCATACGTATATGAACTTACTAATTCCTGCGATCGGTGTCGCAGTCCATAAGAATGTGGAAGGAAGATTATAAAGCTGGATTTTGACCTAGATCTAAAGCGAGGGCGAATATTTATTCAATGCCCGCGATATCATATCAAACAACGGATTGGGCAGTTTTTACATAGCATTGCAAAGCATAAGAGCTGCCTTAGTCTTAATTATTTATAAAGGATACTGTAGCAAAGTATGATTGGGTTGAGTTTGTTTACACAAAAGAGCATAGACAAATGTATATTAAGAATGGCAGAGATGTAACTTTTTTTTATAGCTAGCGTTTCAAGACCGTTGACAAAATGGTACAGAAATCCACAGGATTGAACAATTATATACAACTTTTCAATAGTGACAATTGCTTAGGAAGACGGAATTACGTTCACATTTTATCCGGTCAGCTGCTGACCGATTCTGGTAGTCACGTGATGCTGCTTGTGAGCAACGAGCTTTTCCAATTCATAACAGACCAGGTTATAATTAAACACATTTGTCATAATTCCTGTTCAGTGCCGCATATCCTGATTTGCGCATTTCCGTAAATAACTCATTTGTACTACATAAATTATCATGGGATATTGAAATGATAATTATTGGCTAATTTAGCGGAGATGGCATACGATTTGTTTAGTGGGTAAAATTTAAGGTCCCCCCCCCCCCCTCCTTACGGCACTGCTGTTCACCTTCAATAGTCAAAAACTGATATTCAAACTGCAGGGGTCAATAAAGATGTGTATGTGTTCAAAAAGAAGGGTCGTCTTGAAGTGTTCTTCGAGAGACGAGCAGGCGTTTGTAGTATGAGCTGTGTCTGTCCGGACAGCTTCCCATTTTGAGAAGTTCGCGATGGCATATGGGAGTACATTGAATATTTAAAATATGTATGCGGATATTCTCCTGCTCGTCTTTGCATCTAATGTGTTAATCATCGGATGTACTATTTCTTAGAGAATTGACCCGTTTTGCATGTAAACACATATTCGGATATATCAATAAAATTACCAATACCGAAATGGAGAGTTTTTGGAGAAAATACAAGATCGAGGCAGGAAACTCTATTCTTGTGGAAATAAGTAGTGTTAAGCGATAGTTCTTAGAATGATCATGCACATGCCTACTGAACTTCCTTGTAAAAACATTAGGGTCATCCACTTTAAATCATTTAGCAAAGACATTTAATTAGGAACTTGTTCCATGTATAGATGCTTAATAGCATGTGTGTACTTTCCATTTTTTTTATTGCATATCAGATATTGACGGCTAAAATGTATATAAATGTATGTATTGTACATAAATGTTGTTTATCAACTACGACGATCTGTGGCAATTGTAAAACAAAACACCATATGGTTTACAATAGTTAATTTTATTTGTACTTCACGTTGTGTCTATGTGGTTATAAAGTTTATCACATCCATGTCCATGGTTTGCTCTCACCCTCACCTCCGCGTGGCCTCTCTTCTCCCTCTCTCGTTCGTGCTCTCCCCAAAGAAGCTCTCCCTTCCCCGTCCGGAGGAGCTCCCTCTCCTTCAGCGTTCCCCTCTTACACCTTTAGCTTTTTCCTCTATATCTCATATCCCCTGTACTTAAGTTTAGCAACGTTCCTTCAGCCCCGCCTCTCTGCATATAATTAACATTGCACGTGCGGAAACATATGTACCTGATCATTGCTCCCCTTCCAAGTAATCTATCTATTATTGTCATCGCTTATCCTGACTATAGCAATACCATCTAAGATTTGAGTGATCCTTTCCCTGTTTTATCACTCAGGAAATCACATGGCCTACACCCTGAGCTCTGTATCAGATTCTACACACAACCTGTCAATCACAGGTGTTGTTTTCCCTAGTCGAGTATTGCATGATTTGTGACCTGCTCTCTCTGATAATTACTATTTTAAATGATGTATTAAACTTCTACATATTCTAAGCCCATTTTGTTACATACCTTTACCGCCAAGAATATTAACTAATATTCCGTAATCAATATAAAAAATGTCACATTATCATGCTAATCAATATGTATGAAATATATTGTAATCTATTATAATGAATACTCCGTTTCTCCCGATTCATGTCCATTATACTTCTAATGTCCTATTTGAAACACATTTCTTGTTTAGTCCGTTTCTAGAATACTTTCAAAAGCTTCCGAGGTATGTCCTATTAAGAATGAATACTATCACTTTATACCTGTCCAATAAACTTAAAGCTTCCAGTGTCATATTCTAAATGCTAACATACAATTGTACATGCAATAAATCTTTCACCAGTCAGTTATATTTCCTGGTATCAGTTCACAGCACACGACAATTATAGTTCAAGACGGCAATATTTCAATTCACAAAATGAATCATCCCTTTACTAAAGTACTTATCCAACAGTTGACGAAAGCAATTGATCCAAACAGTGTCGTTTACTACTATAATTGTTATCAGTTTTTGATAGTTTAGACGACACCAGTCTATTCCACGTACAACAACACTTTGTCAATATTAAGGTCACACAAGTTACAATTCCACAGAGTTCCAATCACGAATATTACAGGACCTGACACAAAATTACTAGCTAAGTAGTGCTCAGCAAACTTCGGTAACAGATTCCATCGCTAATCCACAAGGTGCATCTTCCACCTTACATAATAACGGAAAACTTTGGTACTATCCAAATGTTCTCCAACACGGCCTATCGGTCCTTGCCATGGTGATGGGGTAACTATTCACGTTCCCACAAAGCGTAATCCTCACTTCCCGTATCAGCAAACGGCATCACCTCCGAGAAATAATTCCTATTTCTCAATTCTTAAATGGAATATGTTACAGAATTACCAACTCAACCAAAACTAACCACAAAGTTTCGCCCAAGTGTTAGGTTTCGTTACGATTTTTCCTAATTTCTTCATCAACTCACATATCTACTGTATTTACTTGCCTTATCAATTGAGCTCATTGCGCTATACATCATGAACCCCTTCCGTGGTCACCATGTGGTTCAGATACCACTCTGAAATGTTTCAGTTGTCCATAATTGACACCACATCCACATGATCTCAAGACAATGATATCGTAGGTCAAGTAAATTTCACACGGCCCTTTCCAATACTACTTTTACAACACAAGTTCCATTTACACATAAAGGAATACACTGGTTACATCCTCCGTCACAACATAGATAAGGTTACTACTATCTACAGTTTCGTATAACGCAACATTGTCTACAAACTGCTGATTTCTCTAAAAGCAAAGTTTCTCCAGAAACAAGGGTTGTCTAGGTCTCTTCCTTCCGATGATAAGGATGGTGATTATATTTAACCTCTTCATAATGAATGCCCTTTTATACTTTATCCCTTTTAATTAGTCCAATATAAACCTGTTCCTATCCAGGTCACGTGCACCAAAATAAATTTATAGGTGTAACACAACACCATGTGGTTTACAATAGTTAATTTTATTTGTACTTCACGTTGTGTCTATGTGGTTATAAAGTTTATCACATCCATGTCCATGGTTTGCTCTCACCATCACCTCCGCGTGGCCTCTCTTCTCCCTCTCCCGTTCGTGCTCTCCCCAAGGGAGCTCTCCCTTCCCCGTCCGGGGGAGCTCCCTCTCCTTCAGCGTTCTCCTCTTACACCTTTAGCCTTTTCCTCTATATCTCATATCCCCTGTACTTGAGTTTAGCAACGTTCCTTCAGCCCCGCCTCTCTGCATATAATTAACATTGCACGTGCGGAAACATATGTACCTGATCATTTCTCCTTCCAAGTAATCTATCTACTATTGTCATCGCTTATCCTGACTATAGCAATACCATCTAAGATTGGAGTGATCCTTTCCCTGTTCTATCACTCAGGAAATCACTTGGCCTACACTCCTGAGCTCTGTCAATCACAGGTGTTGTTTTCCCTAGTCGAGTATTGCTTGACTTATGACCTGCTCTCTCTGATAATTACTATTTTAAATGATGTATTACACTTCTACATATTCTAAGCCCATTTTGTTACACAATTCTCTATGTTCCTTGTATCAGGTATGCATATAGGAAAGACAGTTAGCAGTGAAAAAAACAGCAGAGTTCGATAGTAAGTAACGTGATTGGTCACTTCATCACATCATCGGTCAGTCTCTTCAGCAGGTGTTTTAAGTGAAGATAGACATTGTTGCACACAATTTTATTTACGACTTTTAATTGGTTTATAGACGATGCTTATAATATCATGATAAACCAGACTGATGCTGAATGTATCTTCGACAATATATTTGGGAGTTGTATGTCGCTTAAGACATGCATTATTGGAATCATTTCATGAACACATACATGTAAACATTTGCCGACGATGACCTCGCAAAAGAATGGTACGGAGCATCTATATGATAAGGAGACTTCAAACAATTAAACTGGGTATTCTGTGGAAACAGCTACAAGACATTGGGTTTTGGACACCGTCATCTACGTCTAAAGCTATGGTATTTATTGCAAAAATAAAACAAGGGGTCGATTCACGTTCGTCAAACACAAGATCGCTAACGACAAACAATCTGCCAAGTAATAATTCGACTGGTCCCTTAAAAACAATCAAATCCTCTCTATGTTAATGACAGTAGCCAAACATTTTGCTTGTTCTTGTGGCTCCAGAACACACACCACCATTTTGTCCGGTGCTGGAGGAACAAGACTACCCGTATCTAAGAATGTAAAGATTCAACCAGCAAAAGGGGACCTTGGTAGATATGGAAGAACAAGAGTGGAAGGAATTGATAGGAATAGAACTGTTTTAACAACGAGAAATGTTTCAGAGCTGCATGCAAGGCCATGCATGTAAAAATGTAAGAGTGGTGCATATCCAGCTGTGTCCTTCCCAATCAAGAAAAGTTGACTGAACAGTTCGAATAATCCATTTACGGCAACCACATCTATTAATGTGGAAAATTTGAAAGAAGAATTATCTCATCACCCTGGTCAAAATTGGGTCAAAACCTTGTTCTGAGCTAGAACAAGGTTTTTGATCAAAGGATAAGACCATGTGCAGAACTGCAAAGTAAAGAATGTAAAAAAAAAAAATTAATTAAGCCTTGTTAGAAGAATAAACAGTGACAAAATTAATTCAGCAAGAAATTGATAAAGGTTTTCTATTGGGACCATTTCAACAACCACCATTTAAAAAAAATATATCATGTTAGTCCTATCAGGCTTGCGACGGGTAAATATTCTTGCAAAAAGAGGCTTACCGGAGATTTGCCTGCCCCTCATGAGGATGAGAACAATCCTACATAGACACAACGTGAAGTGCTAATAAACTTACCAATATGAAGGAGTGTTATCTTTCTTATGTTAGAATAGAGGATGCTATCAATGTTGTAAAGAAAATAGCACAAAATAGCATAGCGATATGAAAAACAGACATATCCGACGTATTTGATTTAATACCCATTCATTCCTTGCAATGGCATCTTTTCTGTGTGAATCGGGACGATCAGAGTATTACTACAACAAGCGCTTAGCTTTCGGATGTAGGTACAGCCCTAAGAAATTTGACAATTTATCACTAGCTTTTTGTTGGATCACACGTGAAAATTACAAGGCTGGGACTATCTTGCATCTGCTAGATGATTTCATAACTATCCATTCGCCACAGAAGGTTATTGGAGCGTGGTGGAATATTTAGGGATTGCGTTATATTCAGTAAAGATGGAAGCTATATTGCCTGTTCCCGAACCGGAGAGGTTTCTTCAGATGTTTAAAGAATTTCATGGAAGAAAGCCACTGACAAAGTTGGAGCTGTTGCAGCTCCTTTGGTATTTATATTTTGCCTCGTGTGTTGGTACCTGTGGGTAAGTCTTTTAGTTATTACTTGATCAAACTCCTTTCTTGGATTAACCAGTTTAAACTACAACTGTACTAAAGGCTTGTGGTATATCACATTATTGAACTCTTTAATAAATTTCATTCACATGCACACTCATGTAAGATCATCTGTATTATATAATTGAAGGAATTACAATAGCTCTTATTTGTTACAATTCAACTCTACAAATAGGCCCATGCATCTTATTTCTTCAAAAGATGCTATAATAAGGGTGTACAGTATATATTTGATTTTCTAGATGTCGAGATCATTTTTCCAAGTTCATTAACCAGTTAAGGACATGGAAGTTTTATTCTAAAGATAGATGTGTGAATTAAAAAAAAAATAATCCTAAAGCTATATAGTATTCATCAAAACTACACAACCAATAGACCCGTTATCGTAAGTCATAAAACTATTATATCAAATCTAAGAAGCGATACAGGGCTATATATAGCGATCCTACAGGAACGGTACCAACAGTATGAACAATAAATGAATACGTATGTTATCGATTCAAATTATGCGATTTGTGCAGAAATAATATTATACGTATACATGAAATGTGATAAAAATTGTTATAAAATTTGAGAACATTGATAGCATTAAAGCTGGTATAAATACACTAAAATTAGCACATGCTCCTTTTTGTGAGACAAATAATGCTTACGCATTATTTCCTTAAATTTAAATACAATACAGCAAACTGCTTTATTTATGTCTTCACTAGGAAGGGTATTAGTATAAGTATTACTGTTTTACACGATACCTACACACAATTAAGAAAATGCAAGCCGCTTTAAGCATGGTAATTAATGTAATTAATAAACTTTGAAAGCCTGGAAAAACAATCTACAATTCAATATCTCCTTGCATAACATGACATCAAATCTATATTCCAACTGAGTCTGATATATAGAGGTTCCCCAACGAGTTGGGGATTGTTCATCATTTTCATCCAACTCTCGTTAGTTAATTTTCTAATTTTGAAAAGACACTCGCTAAGCTCGTGTCTTTTCAAGATTAAGAAAAAATAAAAAATGCGAGAGTTTTAGAAGAAAAAATGAATAAACAATCGTCAATAGTACCGAGAACTGATTTAGCCCATAACTTCTTAACTTGCAAATGTAAGCTTGTCAAGTTTCAAATTTTCCCAAAAGTGACAGCTAAATTCCGTGAACCAAATGACCACGCGACCAAATATAGGTCGTTATGAACGAAAGCTTATTATCTATTTTAGATGCACGACTTATGTATTCGGTACTATATTTGTAATGATATAATTTCACAAAACGAAATATTAGTTTGAAAATCATTGTTGCTGTGTGATTCATTAAAAGGTAACTTGTTCAAATGACTCCGCTCAGGTATTCGAAGACGCCCATCGCGAGTCGAACTACCGGATATTGAAAATCGTTGTCGATTCAATGTTT